>NC_048228.1:41327828-41357680 GCF_002007445.2 Ailuropoda melanoleuca | reverse complement strand
GGAACTATGGTGCAAAATAACTCAATGTATCAAAATGGCTATTTGTATCTGGACTGGACCATTTGTGATTGAGGTCACTCACAGCTCACCCATTGATTCATTCAGGCCACTGGTGGCTCATCTATTCATTCAGTCAGTCAGTCAGTCAATCAGTTAACCAGCAACACCTGTGGATGCTTGCTTGCTATGAGTCAGGCACTCTCCTGAGTGCTGGGAGATAGCTGGGAACAAGCCAGACACGTTCCTTCCCTATCTCACTAAAGAAAAGAAATTAAAACTTAGATCTAAGACCAGGGAGTTTTATTCTGCTAAGATTTCTCTTATTTTGTGGTAAAATTAAACCCCAAGTATTCCTTATGTTGATTGTTATATTAGCAATCAGTATATAATCAGTTATATCAGTATCATTGAATATAACTCAGACCCTGTTTCCTGATAACAGTGAAAATTACAATGCCCCAAGATTAAAATATATATGTGTGTATGTACTGATGTTTGTTTTTGTTTTTTTTTTTTTTAAGATTTATTTATTTACTTGAGAGAGAGAGGGAGGGGTGAGGGTATGGGCAGAGGGAGAGAATCTTCAAGCAGACTCCCCACTGAGTGCAAAGCCTGACATGGGGCTCGATATCATGACCCATGAGATCATGACCTGAGCCAAAACCAAGAGTCAGACGCTTAACCCACTGAGCCACCCAGGTGCTCCTATTGATATCTTTTTTAATTTACTTTCTGCGAACCCACCTAATGACTGACTCTAAAATGATGTATACTTGGCTGTATGGATTGGTATATATCCCATATTATGAAATACATGTATACAAATATGTATTTCAATATCTGTGTATGTTTCATATTTCATAGTTTGAAAATACTTCGCAACCATTCAGCATAATCCTTAGTCACAGAAGCATTGTGAAATAACTTGGCGTTTGGAAGACATTTTGGCTCTTGATGACACATAACAAATGTCATTCTGAAGATAAATTATTGCTCATGGAGACTTATCAAGTCCTAGAATCCAAGCTCCAATAGTGCACTGTTTTTTGTGAAGCATGTTTGTTTATAATTATAAGCTTTTTTTTTCAAATATTTTTAATATTTTGCTATGAAAGCAAAGGAACTTGTCTGTGCACTTTATTTTCCCCAGAAATGGCAGGCTAACAATGTATCACAAGAGTACCACATGCATGTTGAGATTGAAAAAGAAGTTAGTAAATTGGGTGACAATTTGCAATCAAATCTACCCGATGGGGGCTCTCCTTACCTGCAACAATGAGAAATCCGTCCAACAGTTGGAAGAGTCCATAGGCCAATGGGAAGCTAAGCATCTGGACCAATTGCTTGGCAGTGAAAGATAACTGGAGCATGGTGACGCACATCTGAATATTCTGAGCTCCAGTTTCTAAGGAAATCGTCCTGCACCTACCAATGAAAACATTTATCAAGACTAGCAATAAGGAACTCTTCTTAAATTTTTCTCTTCTATACAGCAATAAATGTAAGCTACGAGCTTAGGCCACTAAAAATGTTTACACATTTAATAATTATTTGCTGAGTGTGCCTGCTCTGTAAGTGTTCTGCTGAGAGAAACTTCGGAACAGGACCCTAGGAACCCTGCCCCAGGAATCTGGGTGGAAAGATGATATACACACAGCAAAGGTCCAGCAACAACACAAGATGAAATATGATCAAGGGTCAGGGAGATGCTATAGAAACTCAGAAAAGTGGCATAAATGGTTAGAGAAGGCTTCACAGAGGCAGAGGCAGATGAAATGGTGATGGTGGGAGAGGCATTTAACATGGGACAGTGGCTGCAATTAAATTTCCAGGGACAGGTATGAGCTGTGCCTACTAGGAGGCAGTGCACGTGCCGTGAACCAATCTGGGTGGAGTGAGAGTTGGAGAGGAGAATGGAAAGGTGAATTAGAGATGTGAAACAGTATGAACTAAGCAATACTTGAAGGTAAACACAAAAACCCTAAATGAAAAGCAATTTCTAAAACCAAATGTCTAAAACTCTTCAGTGAAAGAGTCTAGGGACACAATTTTTCTACTTTCTACTTTTCTGTATTTTACCGGTTTTCTAATTGCAAGAAAAAGAGGGAGAGAGATAAACTTCGTTCGAAAAAGAAAAATCAGGAGGGATTAAAAGGAAGACATAAGCAGTACGTTGGGGGCTGGGTTAAGCAGTTTCATCTGTCTCCAGTTTATAACGGGGGTCTTCAGGTTTCTATAGATGGAAGTGAAGAGAGGAAAGAGGTGTTTCGGAATATAAACCAGCATCTCTATGCAAGCTGGTTTAGAATGGGGAGGTAACAAGGGGAAGTATAATGTGGGTGTGAAAATATTGGTCCAGGGTAAGTTCTGCAGCTCTTATTTTATTTCTACTTAATCTCTTGCTTCCTATGCTTTCTTTAGACCGCTCTCCTTTCAGACCCCTGTCAATTACTTGGTATGATTACGCTGCAAAGCTGGGCCTCACACCTGGACTATTCACAAGGCAAATGCAGTATCTCAATCCTGATCCTTCTCAAGCCATCAGGTATGAAAAAGACAAGATTGTTAAGTACATTTTGCCATAGGAATACTCTCTCTCCAGGTCCAATTATATTTCAACCACTCAACAGTCTGTGTTCCTAATTATTGGCTTTGCAAACAAACCCCGGTTCACATCCTAACTCCACAGCATTCAGCCTCTATGAACTTGGTCATGTTACTTAATGTCTTGAAGGATTTGCTCATCTGTAGAATGAGGGTACTAATAGGAACTACTTCTCAGGCTTGTAGTAAAGTAAATGAGATAAAATAGGCAGAGCCTTACACAGTACCTGGGATAATCCTAAATGTTCTCCAAGCAGACTAGAAAGAGATTTCTTCTATAAAGTCAAAATCAAAATGCATACCACTTTCTATTCTCTTTTACTTAAATCTGTCTTTTAAGGTTGTCATTTCCCAAACTCTACCTTTGAAGTTCAACTACCTAGTTCACTTTTCTTCAAGAATTCTTTTTTTATTTTAGAAGTGGTGCATACTCATTGAAAAACTCAGGAAATATACCCCCCAAAAAATTAAGAAACTGAAATTACTCTTAATCCTAGTACTCAAAATTAAATAGTATTAGCATATGGTGTATTTCTTCTAGTATTTTTCCATCCATAAAATTCTTTTGCCTTCTTCCACAAAATGGGAATCAAAATGTATCTCATTTTATATTTTCTTTTAAATTTATCTTTTAAGTATATTCCAAAAGCATTAAAATTGATGCATTATATTCCATCACATAGACACATCATGAATTAAGTATCTCCCTATTGTTAGATATTTAAATTGTTTCTATTTTTTATATTTATAAATAACACTGCAATTAACATCCTTGCACATCAATATTCGTGTGTTTATCTGATAGTCCTAGCTGCAGGACAGATTTCTAGAAGTAAAATCACAGAGTGAACAGCTATAAATATTTATAAGGCTATTGATATGACTAAATTGCCTTCCAGTGAGTTTTTGCCAACTTATGTTTCCTCCAATATTGTATGTTAATAGTCATCTATAGACATAACAACATGGAATATTATCATTTTTAATATTTCACAAATTTATAAATTATATGCCCCAGCTTGTAATGATAATATTTCAGATAAATTCCTATCTTATTTCTCCAGTTTGTCCTTTCTCCTCTTGCCCCTTATAATTAGCACTTTTACAGAATTTGGCACAAACTGTGGATAAATGCTTAATCTCTTGAATTTTGCTCATGCCCTAGAATGATCTCTATATTTAATGAAACCATCTCACCCCTATCTAATTACTAGAATAAGAAGAGAAATGTGTCCAGATTTCAACACATGATGTTAACACCCCAATCCTAATTTCACAGATTACAACTTCCCATCAATCTGTCCTTTACTCTCATTTACATAAGAATTACCATGATCTCTTCACCCTCTTTATGATGATCTGTCCTGTTCCGTTCACCTTGTAAGTCAAAACTCTCAATGTCTCCTGACACAGCCAGGCAGCAAAGCCTGCCAGAGGCTGAGTGTGTTTACTTTATCCTCCTCAAAAAAGTGTAGGGTTCATTTAACTGTACCTCGGCCAAGACTGGTGGGTAAGAAGTGCCAGCAGAAAGCCCGCGACATGGCCAATCAAAGGAAAGATGAAACTGATGGTCAGAAGAGTGATGTCTGAATTCCAAGATCCTTTTGCCAACACCACACCAGCAACTGCGACCACCAAAAGGAGGACCCCACCAACAATGGCCCCAATCTAAAGCAAACCAATAAAATAAGTACATGTAAACATCGTGGTCTTTTAGTTCTATTTTGAAAAGTCCATCACTGCTCTAAGAAGCTGGGAACCTAGACGTTTTGGAACAAAGAGGGGACTTACCACCAAATCCGATCTCATTTTACAGAAAAGAAACTTAAGCTCCAAACTGGTCAACTGACTTGGCTAAGCAGGGAATTGGTGAGGCTCGACGCAAATCTAAGCCTTATTTTACAACCAGTACTGTTTCCCTTGAAGCAGAGGATTTTGCCAGAAGGATCGGGTAGTGGAGTTTTTCATGGACAGGACAAATTATGAGACAAGTGAAATCTGACAATAAGCCTCCAACACCCCTACATGCGCTTCTTAGGTCCTTTGCTGGTAACCTCTTGTCTGAGGTCCGCCCTGCCTCTCTATCCGCGATTCTCTTCCTACCACCCCCTCGACTGCCAATGGCTGCTTACTGCTTTGATCTCTGCCCTTCTCTCCTCCAAGTGAAATGTACCCAATCTTTACTAGACAATCTAGGCTGACATTAATGTAACATAAGTACTGACAGATAGATACCTCTTTCCTCTCCCAAATGAATAATGTTCTTTTTGTTGTTCAACAAAAACAAGAAATCAACAAAAAAGAATTTCCAATAGTCTGAGTGTTAGATCAGGGAAAAAGGAAGCCAGACCCAGAATATTTGGAGAAAATTAGGATTTTGACAAGCTCCCATTCATACCACGTAGACAACAAACTATACATCTCGTTATGGCATCAGTCGGGATTTGAAATGATTCAAGGTGTGGAGGAAGGTGGTCCCAGGGGAGCAGAACAAAGCAAAAACAATCCAACACACCGCAGATGTGCTCTGGGATTATTTTTACTGCTCAAACACAAAGACAGGCTGGGTCCCTGCTTAATGGGAAAATGCTAGAACACACAAAGATGTCCTCTGGTTGTCAAATCCCTCTTCATCTTCCTGTCAAAAAAGGATTTCAAAGTTCAAAAATTCACCAAGAGCAATATGTTCAGAAAACATATCAGATCTAAAATTAAAAGAGGACCAAGAACAGAAAATGAAAATATATCAAAATGATTAAATTATCCTAGTTTTTTTACTAAGGTGCTCCAGAATATTTATGTATATTATTAAATATTTTCTGCCACATATCCTATGAAACAGGCAAAAGAAAGGGGTTTTACATCTGCTCTTTACAGATAATAAAAGTCACCTGCAGAAATTTTATCTCATTTCTCCACTGACACTGAGGGACTAACAGGATCTGGAAACACCAAAATTACAATAACAAGACAGAGTACTTGATAGTACTTTATCAGAAATAAAGTATTGGAAAAGTAAGAGGTTTCCATGATCACACTCTGTCCTCTTGTTTTGTAAACAAAATTATAGCATACACAGACACACTGGAAATGTTTTCCTAATGAAACAACAGTCACACACCTAGATGCAATCCAAATGCACAACACTGAAGCCTTCCTCCAGGTCCCTGTCTGCTTGTCAAGCCATCCTCCCCACTTCATCCCATTGGCAGAATCATGGGAGTTGTTCCATCTTGTGCCGAAGCGAGAAAGCAGCATGCATTTGTGCAGGCATGTGGAGTGGTCGGTGGAACCAGACAGCAAGAACCAAACCAGAAGCCCACAACTAAAATGAACTGAGATGTATTTGTTCAGCCTCCAAGTAGCCCCAAACATTTATTCCTCTATAAATGAAGAATGTAAGTAAAGCACTGTAAAAATCTTCATAAAGCAGCACATAACCCAATCTTACATCTTCTAAAATGATACCTCGTTGGAAAAACCGAAAACACCCCAGGATGTTGACATCTTTGTTGAGAACGCCTCAACATTTTTTTAAAGCTATTCTTATATTTTTTAAAAGTCATTTTTAGATATTTTTAAAAGCTGTTTTAGAGATCTTTTTAAGACAGGACATGTGCTTGTTCCTCCAGCAGACAGAGGACAATGCCGGAAAGTCAAGAGGAGGTAGGTTCCAGCTGCCATCATCCCATGGCCAGACTTCTCAGTGCATTCTGCATGATTTCTCTTTGACAGTTTTTCACGTGGTCAGCAGCCCTTGTTCGTGTGTACAAACTAGCCCCTCGGAAGCTTCTTTGGGAATGCTTCTGAAAAACAGCCCTACTTTTTCATGAAACCACCCCTACTCTTCACCCTGGGGCTCTGCCGCCTACACACCTGACCAGCCTTCACCTCGAGAGCACTTGTGTGGAGCCTGGTGAATAGATGGGCTCTGGGTTCTCTCTGGCCACACACACGCCTTAGCTTTCCTGGCACTAAGGCAAGAGTCCCACACTTGCCAGTGTGTCCTAAGCTTCAGCGTGTGGGCCGACAGGAGTGACAGAGCATGGCTGACAAGAGTGGAGGAAATATGGAGGCTAGATCCAAAAATCAAGACGTATAAGGAAAACTGCTGGGAATGGGGTTGTATTCGACTGGCCCATCTCTTTGAGTCATTGTCTCCGTCTGTCTTTCCAGTCCCTGTGTCTAAGGATACATTAACCACCATGGGGAGCTGCTTACCTTGAGGATTATTTTGGATTGCTTAGGCCACCTGTAGTTCACATAGATACCAAAGGCCACGGGGATGGTGAGGCACACGAGGGTGATTCCTGAGAAGAAAAATCCATCAGAAGGTAACCCCTCTCACCTGGATGGCTCAGTCCTCAACCATTTCTATTTCCATTAGATAAAGGCTTTAATTAAAGCTGCATTTTATTTCTGCATCCACCTCCAAATATAAAGAAAGAAAAAAACCTTTGGAAAATGGCCTTTGAAGAGTATACATTACGACTGAATGCCACTATTCGTGTTCCATCATTACTGTCTCTAAAAATCCCTCTGACAATGACATGGAATTTTAGAGACAACCAGAAATGTAAAAGTTAGAAAACAGAAGGAGTCAGCAAAAGTCTTTGGTTGCTATGCATGGGGTCACCCCTCCACGACCACAGCTATTATTTCCCCATTTGAAGCCGATGAGTCATCTGTTTCACAAAGAATACCTATTGCAGGTATAAAAACACCATCTGTTACACATACCAAAGCTATTTCTCATATTCTGCAAGTGTAACCCAAAGGTGGGTGGGGAAAACGTGCCTTTTAATTAGCACAAGTGAATAAAAGCATTGAAGGCAGGCTCAGTAGAGCAGAGATCCACTGGCTTCCAAATCTGGCCAAATTCCTGTAAAACTGGCTGCAAAGTTATATGAGTTGCTCATAATATGTTGGGCTTTAAGTGTTTACAAGTGTCTTGTAGAATATATTATCAAAACGGAATATGCAAACAACTGATCAGAAAAAGTTGCACATAAATCATTTCTAAGATTTCACTCAAATTTTACAAATTCAATGGACTCCAGCTGTTATGGGAACATGGCTCTATTCATGTTTTTGAACTGGGGCCCTGGGTTGTAAGGCCCTCCAAGTGATTACTTGAGATTCCAGATTGACAATTTTAAGAACAATGGTTTCTGCCGATTTTCCAAAAATTCTGAGCAAGCGGCAATAAATGTATCATTTCACCAAGGTTTTCTCCCAAACCTAGAAAGTGAACTGAGATCTCTAGAAAAAGGGAAGAGTTTAATGAGAAATGACGATCTTAAAAGGATATAGGGAAGAAATATGGGTATGGTTGTGGCATGCGGATACACTCTAATAATCGAAAGGTATCATTCATGTTGGATCAGTAAAAATGTGAAGGCTCACAGGCCATGTGAAAAGTGGAGTTGAAGGAAGTAAGGTCTTACTAGACCCACTGTGATCCAGTTAACCTTTGGATCATAACAAGACCAACAGCTTTGTAATGCATTATGTAAGCGTGTTCTTAACAAGTAACTTCTTTCTTTATTTTCAAAGGTGAACTCTTGTAAGGTTAAGAGCTTGGACTTTGCCATCAGATGCCCAAGTCAGAATTCCAGTTCTTCACTGATCAGCAGCACAAACTTGGTGAAGTTACTTAATTTCTATTATCCTAAAAATCTAGGAAGTGGAATTAGTCATAGAATCTATATAGAAGTGTTGGAGAGGGGCGCCTGGGTGGCACAGCGGTTAAGCATCTGCCTTCGGCCCGGCGTTACGGGATCGAGCCCCACATCAGGCTCCTCCACTATGAGCCTGCTTCTTCCTCTCCCACTCCCCCTGCTTGTGTTCCCTCTCTCGCTGGCTGTCTCTATCTCTGTCCAATAAATAAATAAAATCTTTAAAAAAAAAAAAAAGAAGTGTTGGAGAATTTGTTTATTTAAAAACCCACATAGAGGACACACATAACAAACGACAGCTATTATCATTACCATCACCATTACTATTACCATTTCACAAGTCCAATACAGACCTATGTTCTGATACGGGATGGTGAGATTCTGCTCAAGATTCCAGGGGCAAGGTGTAGAGATACAGGCAGAGCGGCATCATTCCCAGAGCAGCCACTGTGGAACAGGTTGTCATAGTGATGCTGAAAGTGAAATTAAAATGATGCTTAAGAGAAGGAGTTTGAGGGGTGCCTGGCTGGCTCAGTCGGTGAAGCGGGTGACTCTTGATCTCAGGGTCATGAGTTCAAGCCCCATATTGGGGATGGAACCTAGTTTAAAAAAAAAAAAAAAGAGGGAGAGTTTGAAATGATGGATTTAAGTCCTGACCAAAAGCAATTCCCAGGACACACCTTAGAGATTACGTGGCATAAGTTACTTGAAGATCACTCCTGTCTTGTTACTCAACAAACGATGGCTGTATTTGTGGTCTAGAAAAAGATTTCCAGCAATATTTGATGCTCATCCATTAAGTCATATATATGTGAGAACCCACTTATCCTCCATGTTCTGATAGTATAAGGGTTTTGTTTTGTTTTTTTCTGTATACAGTTTTTTTTCTATTGAGGTATAATTCGTAAACCATAAAATTCATTATTTTGAAGTGTTTTAATATATTCACAAGACTATGCAACATTCTCTATTTCCATAATTTTTTATCACCCCAAAAAGAAACCCCATTCCATTAGCTGTCATTGTTCATTCTCTTCTTTTCCTAGTCCCTGGCAACCAGTAATCCACTTTCTGTCTGGACATTTCATATGAATACCATCACACAATATGTGCCTTTTTTGTGTGTCTGACTTCTTTCACTTAGCATAATGTTTTTCAGCTCCATCCACATTTTAACATGTATCAGTATGCCATTTTTATGATTGAGTAATATTCCATTGTGTGGATAGACCACATTATTGCTGCCCTTCCATTAACTGATAGACATTTGAGGAGTTTCCACTTTTTGGTCATTATGAATAATGCAGCTATGACTATTCGTGCACAATTTTTTATGCAGACATATGAGTTCAATTCTCTCAGGTGGATACCAGGAGTGGAATTGTTGGATCATAGCTGAACTTTCTGAGGAAATGCTATTTCCAAAGCAGCTGCACCATTTTACACACCTGCCATCAATCCATGAAGGTGTTCTATTAAAAATGTTTGCATTAGGGGTGCCTGTGTAGCTCAAGTCAGTTGAGCGTCTGACTCTTGGTTTTGGCTCAGGTCATGATCTCATGGGTCCCAAGATCAAGCTCCGCATCGGGCTCCACACTCAGCAGAAGTCTGCTTGATATTCTCTTTCTCTCTCTCTCAATAAATAAATCTTTTAAAAAAATGTTTGCATTTTAAAAAGTTTGCATAAATATTCATAAGGAATATTGGTCTGTAGTTTTCTATTCCCATGTCTTTGTCTAATTTTGCTACCAGGAGATGAGAATAGGGCAAGTTTGCCACAAGGCTAAGCATTTGCCCAGCGTGTGGTGTTATAAACATCTGTCAGAAATTATCCAAATTCCACATACACCAAGATTCCCATGGATAGAAAAGGGACCCCACAGCACAGATTCTCAGAACAAGCTGGACAGAGCCAGAGAAATTACAGAACCATAGCAAATAGAATTGATGTGGGATGCTAGACTCAAATAAAAGTTCTCTTTGAATTCTGATATTGTGTGATCCCATGGTTAGAAATAGGAGTTGAAGTAGAGTGGTGAGTTACAATAGAAAGTAAGATTTCTGGACTTCAAAATGATACTGTGGTTGACAAGAGAACTGGTCGCTTAGCATCAATCTGGGGGGACATGCTAAGTTAGGGATGACAATAGGACATCCACCAGAAATATCCTGGGTGGGCAAAGGAAAACTCAGGACTACAGCTGCTGTCATCACTAGACATACAAATCTGGCCATCTTGAGAAGTGAAATGTAGGTGCAGGAGCTGAACAATAGTCACTCCACACAGCTTTACACGGAAAACAAATGAGGATAATCAGAACAGAGTTTTGGTCTTTGTTGAACAAAGCTGGAATGATTTCTGATAGACAATTCATTCCTCTTTGTCATGATTGAGATTGTCTCCAAGTGAAAAGGATAACAAATTTAGTACTGTGAGTCTTGAGGATTTGCAAGTATATAATATATAGGAGCAAAATCCTTTAGTTTTGAAACTTCAAAGACTCTGTATCTTTCTCCTTTTTTTTTTTTAAAGAAGAGGGGAAGGGGCAGAAGGAGAGGGAAAAGGAGGGAGAGAATCCTAAGCAGGCTCTGTGCCCAGTGCAGAGCCCATGTGGGGCTCGATCTCACGACCCTGAGATCATGACCCATAAAAACTCTCGATTACTATACTTTTATTCCATCGTACAGAATGTTATTGCTTCATAAATTTATAATATGTTGTTTCTATTTTTTCCAAATATATAAAGCCTTATTTTTCTAAGCCTTTGCATTTCTTAAGTGGAGAAGAGGACTTAGTCAAAATGCATGGCATCAGTGCGAGGAGGAAAGCATGCATAATGAGAGACCAGGGGCGTGGGGAGCAGACCCGTGAGAGGACCTTTCCTGCTCTGGATAGGGGTGAGGGAGGGGAGCCATGGTGCATATAGAGAAGGAGCAGAGGAGTGGATGGAGAGCTAGGAGATGATGCTTCATGAAAGCTGAGGAAAAAAGAGCCCTCAAATGAAGGCTAAATGCCAATAGTAGATCAAAAAGGATGAGAACCCGAGAATCTGATTTGGGACCATCCAACCTTCCCCCAGTTATTGGTGCCTTCACCCCAGAACCATCCTTGCCTCCCTCACCTCTACTCCCAACTCCCAAGCTCGGGCTATCCTTTGTCCCTCTCTGGGTGACGGAACCAGTGAAAGAATGAATTAGTAGAATTAGGGAAAGCAGGTAAATGGAAATCAGATATTCTTCAAGACTATAAAATATTTTTTAATTGAAGGAGAAAATTACACAATCTGTCTGAGCACATACAAACTGTTTCTAGACACTGTCAATGCTGCTCTATTTGATGAAGTGAGGCAAATGGAGCTTCACACAACACAACCCAGAGCAAGAGTTTATCCACCTCAACTCCAGGTCCAGAGAGCCTGGAAACTTTTAAATATTCATTGTTTCAGTTCTCGCAGTGGACTGCCTTGCACAGAGTATATGCCCAGTCTGCATCCGTGGCACAAATGGCCAAGAGACTGAGAGGCAAGCCACCTCCCAGCCCACCAAGGGAGCCCATCTTCATGGGAGACTGTATAGCACTGCTCCCAGTCTGACTATTCAGGATCTTTTCTATATTTTTCATCAAGGGACTTTGCTGTAAATATAGTATGATGGACATCCTGGCATGGGGGGATCGAAAACATTTTCTGCCCAAACCTGGCTGGCCATGGGCTTTTCCTTCCTCAGTGCTGCAGGGTAACCTCTCTGCCCTTAGAATGTTCATTCTGGAGTAACAGCTGGCATTGCCCTCTAGACATTTTTATTCACATTGTCTCATATGCAGTGCCCTACACCAGTGCTTGTTTACCTATCGATATGTGGCAGACTGGCTGACTGTGAGTTGCTTGAGGGCAAGGAACTTATTGGCCTCACCATCCCTAGGACCTGGCAGTCTCATGCTACAGCACATTGGAGGAGCTCATTAAATAATTACTGAATAAATGTATGAATCAAAGAATGAACCAATGTGTCAATACCCTGGTGTTAGGACAATGTTCTCTTTGCCTTCCTTGTCATGTATCTGCAAGTGACCTTTGAAATCTTACTAAAATGATCCCTTCACACTGAATTGCAATGGCAAACATCCCAACAGTAATCCAGAAAAACAGAGATTTTCTACTAAATAACTAAAATCATGCTTTTCCAAGTACAAATGTGAATATAACATTTTAAGGAGCAAATATTTAGCTGATCGGTGCCCTTTTCAAAAATCCAGACTTAGGGGGCGCCTGGGTCACTCAGTCAGTTAAGCTTCCACCTTCAGCTCAGGTCATGATCTCAGGGTCCTGGGATTGAGCCCCCTGTGGGGCTCCCTACTCAATGGAAAGTCTGCTTCTCCCTCTCCCTCTGTCCCTCTCCCCACTCATGCCATCTTTCTCTCTCTCAAATAAATAAAATCTTTAAAATTTAAAAAAATAAAGAAATTCAGACTTCGGTAATTCACTAGTGATTGTATATTTCCCTTCTCATTTCTTTTAATAAGTCCTATTTTCTTTTTAGTGTTTTGTTTTAATTTTTGCTTTTACAAAGTCCTATTTTATAATTGTTTGTTCAATAAATAGAGGTTTTTTTCTTTGTTCTTTCTTTTCATCTTTGTTTTTTCTTTTTGAAGCAATCACACAATATATCTTACTCTGCAGCTTGGTTGCTTTTTTCTTCACTGAACCACAGATATCCCTTCAAGGCAACACATGTAGCTTAAACTCTTTCGCTTAAAGAATGAAGAGTACACCGTATCTAAATATGCTGTAATTTCTTCAAACCTTTCACTAATGATGAATAAATTGCTTTGGGTGCTTTTCCACCATAAACAAAGTTATGATAAACATTCTTATATGGGGGCGCCTGTGTGGCACAGCGGTTAAGCGTCTGCCTTCGGCTCAGGGCGTGATCCTGGCATTATGGGATCGAGCCCCACATCAGGCTCTTCCTCTATGAGCCTGCTTCTTCCTCTCCCACTCCCCCTGCTTGTGTTCCCTTTCTCGCTGGCTGTCTCTATCTCTGTCGAATAAAGAAATTAAAAAATCTTAAAAAAAAAAAAACATTCTTATATGTATTTCACTTGAAATAATTATTTTATTTCTGTAGAATAGATTCCTCAAAATGGAATTGCTACATTAAAGGTCTGTTTTTTATTTTAGTAGATACCACCATATTATTTTCCAACAAGATTGTTATACTTCACAATCTTGCCCACACTGGATATGATCAATCCCTTTTAATTCTCATGAGAACACTGAAAAATACACCTGTTATTTTGTCATGCACGTGAGTCTCTATGAGCTTGTGCTTTCTTTCATGTTTACTGACCTCTTGGATGTCCTCTTTAAACAGCTTCGTTTGTCTGATTTTTTCTTTACTTGTAGGAGCTCTTTTAAAATTAGAGTATGTATCATCATGTATAATACAAATAGCTTCTCCGAACTTATTGTATATTTTTGACTACACTCATGGCTTTTGCCATAATAAAAAAATAACACTGAGATACTCATATCTGTCCATTTTTTAATGGCATCTGAGTTTCTCTTGTTAAAGATTTCCAATCCTATCCTGAGGGTATTCGAATGTTGCCCCCACTTCTTACCTGTTTATAGGTTGATATTTTTTATTTATCTTTTTAGCTCATCCAACATTTATATTTTATGTGATAGAAGGTCTGAGGCTAATCTACTGTCTTCTATATTGAGGGGCAAGTATGTCAATACTATTCACCAAATAATTTTCCACTAAATTCAGGTGCAAACCTCCTTATATGTTAAATGTCCAAATGTATTCAAAATGTTTTTTTTTCTTTATTTTGGTTTGTCGGAGAAAGTCTTATTTCTCCTTCACTTCTTTTTTTTTTTTTTAAGATTTTATTTACTTATTTGAGAAAGAAAGAGAGAGAGCACGGGAGTGGGGCGAGGGGCAGGAGGAGAAGAGGACTTCCTGCTGAGCAGGGAGCTGGGACTCCAGGACTATGACCCCAGCCGAAGGCAGACACTTAACTGACTGAGCCACCCTGGCACCCTCAAATGTTTTTTCTTTTTTTTTTTTTTCAAAGTGTTCTTTTTCCTAAGCAAATACCAGACTTCTGTTTTCACATATGATAGAGCAAATACTTCCGCTTAAATTTTTCAAGCTTTTCTTAGTTCTTGCATATATTTTATTCTATATGAAGTTTAAAATTATTTTCTCCTACTAAAAAAGCTTAGGGGTGCATGGGTGGCTCAGTCAGTCACCAGGATTGAGTCCTGCATCGGGCTCCCTGCTCAGGCGGGGAGCCTGCTTCTCCCTCTGCCTTTCCCCCTGCTTGTGCTCTCTCACTCTCTCTGTCAAATGAATAAATGAAATGAAGGAAGGAAGGAAGGAAGGAAGGGGAAGGAAGGAAGGAAGGAAAAGAAAGAAGAAAGGAAAGAAAGAAAGAAAGAAAGAAAGAAAGAAAGAAAGAAAGAAAGAAAGAAAGAAAGAAAGAAAGAAAAAAAGTTAGCTAGCTTACTTGGAGCAAAGACTTCTTCCTAGTTAACTAAAGAACACATAAAGGAAGAAAAGCAGTTTGCCACAGCTCTCAAACCTCTGTCCACAAAGAGGGTGTATGGGAAGGTTTTCCAAATTCTTAGCCTATGATAATGCTACATTCCTTGGCTCTTCATATTACTAAGTCCTGAAAGAAATTCCACCTTACATCGCTTTAATCTTGAACTTCTGGAGAAGTTGCACAGCACTTTTCCAGTGAATTGCTTTGGCACAAACAGCAGAAAGGTAAGATTCATGACTGTGGGAAGCAAATGTGAGATTTCTATCAGACTGATTCTATACCCTTGATTGCATAGTTTTCTGATTCTATCCTTTATAAAAATGTTCAAGCCCATGGCGCTCGACAGATGGTGCTCTGCCAACTGTTAGAAATACCCACAATGTTTTCTCTCTCTCAAATGAATAAATAAAATCTTTTAAAAAAAATGGGGCTCCTTGGTGGCTCAGGCAGTTAAGGTCAGGTCATGATCTCCAGGTCCTGGGATTGAGCTCCATGTCGGGCTCCCAGCTCAGTGGGGAATCTGCCTCTCCCTCTGCCCCTCCCCCTGCTTGTGCTCCCTCTGTCTCTGTCTCTCTCTCAAATGAATAAATAAAATCTTTTTTTAAAAAAAAATACCCACAAAGCTGTAAAAGCACACAGTGAACACGTGTGAGTAGAGTGGAAGTCACACCTTTTACTGCCATGAACTCCCAGGTGCAGCATAAACAGAGGATATGGCTAACTGGCTCTCTTGGCTGTTCACATATAGGAAAATTGCTGGCAAACGCTGACCTCAATATAACAAGATTCCACTTGCACTGAGAAGAATGGCATCACCATCCCCAAATTATTACAGAGAATAATGAGACTGCTTCAGCAAGTCTGGACAAACAGGTAAATCCTGCACCTCCCTTAAAACAAGGAAATGGCATATATGTGTAGTATATTAAAGCACAGTATCTATGAGTATGCCATTTTGCAATTGGATTTAAATTATTCAAATGTTGTTTTCGTATCAAACTAATAAAATTAGGAACTCTAACATTCAAAACTATGAAAGTACACACTTGCTTCTCCACAGCGAAAAAATTAAAAACCATCTGGCTAGACCAATGGACATGGAGTATACTATCACCCCAGGTCAACAGACTTGGCCTTAGGAAAGAGTTCAAGGCCAGGTATTCCATCCCCCAATATAAACGTTACCTCTCAACAGCAATAACTAGCATTTACTGAGCACTACCTGCTAAGTATTATACCTCATGCTTTTAGATACATGTTCTCTTTTCATCCATACAATCAGCATATGTAGGTATTTTTTTAAGATTTATTTATTTTAGAGCTGGGGAGGGGCTGGGGGGAGGGAGAGACAGTCTTAAGCCAACTCTGTGCTGAGCTAGGAGCCTGACGTGGGGCTTGATTTCCGGTCCCTGAAATCACAACCTGAGCCAAACCAAGAGTCAGACGCTTACCTGACTACGCCATCCAGCCACCCCACCGTATGTGTAGGTATTAGTTCCATTGTATAGGCAAGGAAACTAAGGTACAGAGAGTTACAGAAACTTGCATGGAGTCACATGGATTCAATCGAAGTTCTGTCTCTTAAGATGATCTTCAGTTCCCTACCAGGCCATGTCAGACTGACCTGAAGAATCTGAAGTTCTATTTCCCAGGTGTCTGCTGAAGAACCAAGAGCTACTTTAAAGGTCAAAGGTCAAAACTGGCCACTGAACCTCTCAGGCTCCACCACCACCAGTGGTCAGAATCCTTTCTCTGCAGTGCAGGACAGAACTACATCCTTGGGGAAGAATGGACCTCATATATCAGAAGTTGTTAAACTGAAGACAGTGAGAGTTGTCCCGCATCGCACCAATAAGCTGATTGCATTTCCAGAGGGGTTTTTATATCACACACAGGCAATCAGAAACTTTCCTTCAGTCATTCACTCAGTGTTTGTGGAGCGCCTCCCACCAGCGGGCTGGCACTGGGTATGCAAAGGCGAACAAGCCCTCGAGGAGATTGCAGAGCTCGGGGTCAGGCAGATAAGTAATTCAGTTGTTTCCATGCCCTCCTACAGATGACAACAAGTACAGATTTGGGGGGGGGGGCCTGGGTGGCTCAGTCGGTTAAGCGTCTGGCTTCTGCTCAGGTCATGATCCCAGGGTCCTGGGATCGAGCCCCACATCGGGCTCCCTGCTTAGTGGGGAGTCTGCTTCTCTCTCGTGCACTCCCCCTACTTGTGTTCCCTCTGTCGCTGGCTGTCTCTCTCTCTCTCTGTCAAATAAATAAATAAAATATTAAAAAAAAAAAGAAGTACATATTTGGTGCTGTGGGGACAGAGAGGGGAGGCATCTCTGTCAAATAGTTTCAGGAAAAACACTGAAAACTGGGGTGTGGGGGCGACAAAGACTTTATACGTTGCTTTTGTTTTCCTACTGTCCAAAATACTTAAAACTTAAAAAACCCTCAGATCCACTTCTGGTTTATGCCCAAAAGAACTGAAAGGAGGGACTCTGACGGATATGTACACTCACGTTCACAGCAGCATTATTCACAACAGCCGAAAGATGGAAACGATGCTACTGTCCGTCGACGGATGAATGGAGCTGGCGATACATACGGCATATGTATATGTGGGACATACACATACAACATACAGCCTTAAAAAGAAAGGAAATTCTGGGGGCGCCTGGGTGGCGCAGTCGTTAAGCATCTGCCTTCAGCTCAGGGCGTGATCCCAGCTTTCTGGGATCGAGCCCTGCATCAGGCTCCTCCGCTATGAGCCTGCTTCTTCCTCTCCCACGCCCCCTGCTTGTGTTCCCTCTCTCACTGGCTGTCTCTCTCTCTCTCTGTCAAATAAATTTAAAAAATAAAATAAAAAAGAAAGGAAATTCTGACACACGCTACAACATGGATGCACTCTGGAGACATTGTGCTAAGTGAAATAAGCCAGATACTGAAGGACAGATATTACAGGATTTCACTTATATGAGACATTTAGTCCAATTCAAAGAGACAGAAAGGAGAATGCTGGTTGACAGGGTCTGAAGGGAAAGGGGAGTTATTGTGTAATGAATACAGAGTTTCAGTTTGAGAAGATGAGAACTATAGAGATGGCTGCTGGTGACCATACAGCCATGTCACTGTACTAATGCCACTGAACTGTACCCTAAAATGATTAGAATGGTCGATTTTATGTTACATACAAAACTCAGTTAGACTCAGACAGTCTAATGCATTGATTCTACAGAAGAGGAAACTGAGGCCCAGAGAAGTAAATTGCTCAAAGTTACACAGCTTCTTGGGCAGGGACTGAAACACAGACTCTGACACAGTGCTCTTTTGCTGGCCCCATAGCATTTTGTGCCAGCTGAGATTCTAAGCACTTTATATATATTCATTCAACCCTCACAACAACCCAGGAGATAGATTATGCTTCCCCCTATTTTAGAAGTGAGGAAACTGAAGCATAAATAATTTTTCTTAAATTTTAGAGAGTGAGCACACCAGTGGGGGCGGGAGGCAGAGGCAGAGAATCTTAAGCAGGCTCCATGCCCAGGGCAAGCGCAAGGTGGGGCTCTATCTTACAACCCTGAGATGATGACCTGAGCTGAAATCGAGTCAGATGCTTAACCGGCTGAGCCACCCAGGTGCCCCTGCAACATAAAGAATTTATATAATCTGCCAAGATGACCCAGTTAGTAAGTGACAGCTCTACTTGCCGGCTCCAGAGTGCATTAACTATGACAGTATAATGCCAGATTTTAGTTTTCACGTCCTACCCTCAAAGGCAAGAATTCTGTCCATCTTTAGTAGAGTAGATTGCAAAAATGTCCCCAGTTCTTCACTCCATTCTTAGCCACACCCTCCTCTGCAATGTGACCTTGCAGCGCATCCATCAGGAGGCAGAATCTTCTCCATTCCTTGAATCTGGGCTGGCCTCGTAAAAGGCATTGGCCAATGGGATGTGGTGGAAGTAACGATGAACTGGTTTCCAGCCTAGACATCAAGAGCCCTTGTGTGCTTCCTCTTTTTCAGAACCATGCCTCTGTCATATGAGTAAGTCTAGGCTAGCCTGCTGGAGAATGAGAGACCATGTGAAAGACAATCCAGTTGTCCCAGATGAGGCCATCCAAGACCAATCTACATTTATCCAGTCCCCAGACATGTAAAAGAACCCAGCCAAGACTAGCTGAGCTCAGTCTAGGAACAGGGTAATTTTTTAGGCTCTTCAAATATAACAGCCAGTTGCTTTCCAGAACAATTATAATGAAGGGTAATATTATGACTAGAAGGTACCAAATAGGCATTCCAGGCTGTGCGAACAACATGGGCAAAGGAAGTTGGAAAAGTGTGGGATATGTTCAGAGAACAGTGAGTAGTCCATTTTGACTATAGATTATTTTGTGCTTATTGGGAAATAAACCCAGAGAAGTAGGTTAGACCTGGCTTAATGTCTACCCAAGTTAGTAGGTGTTGAGAAGCCTTTATATGCATAACACATTCATTTCTCTTTACAATACCATAGGGAAGTGTTATGATTTCCAGTTATAGGAAAGAGCTCCCAAGACAGGGTTTAAATATAGACAGTCTGACCCCAGAGCCTGCCTCATCCACATACTATAAAACCATGGTGGAGAGACCCCAGGTGGAGAGAAGACTGTGAAGATACGGCAACTGGCCAAGAAAGGAATTAGGAGGGCCTGCCCTAAGGAACTGGCAGTGGAGATAAAGAAGTAGCATTGGCTGTGAGTAACAGGCAAGAGGATGGGCCACAGGTCTAGACATCGGATTGAGTGAATGAGGTGAAGAATGAAAGGAGCCACAGGAGAATGCCTGGATGATGAGCCCAGGGGCCTGGGACAGTGATGGGTGTTATCATCAGATATGCAGAGTGCAGAAACTGGTTCATACACGTTGATTCTGAAATGCCCTGCTTGGGATGAACACATGGAGAACTACAGGTAGATTGAAGAAAGCACAGAATTAAGGCATGAGAAATATGTTTGGGAGATCTGCACAGAGCTAAACCTCAATTTCCTCTTTTGTGAAATGAAGATGTTCTTTTAAAGTCTTAAGAATTTTATCTAGCATGAAAACAGAATTCCTACCAACGACTACTTTTTTTTTTTTGGCTTAAAAGCTATTTTTGTTGGTAATCAAGTGGAAGAAATGTAATGAACTTGGACATTGTCTCAATCAAGAATACTGAATTTTCTCCTATTTGCAGTTTTTACTGAGAATTAAGATTTATTACTCATATCGATGAGATTTTGAAAATCTAATATTTAGTCACCATCTTAAAATTTCATTTCTTACAGGGTTTTGTTTTGTTTTGTGTTTTTTTGCTTATTTTTTGTTTTGTTTGTGAGATTCAAAATCAGAATTTAAAAAAAGGGAAGAAGTAGTTAATATTTATTACATAACTACCATGTGCCTGGCATCCTGAATGTATATTTCCTCCTTAAAATACAGTCTGTGGGGAATAGGTAATTTAAACCCATTTTACAAATGAGGAGATAAGGTTTATAGGTTAAATAATTTGACTAACGTGAAGCTAATTAAGGACAGAGTTGGCAAAAGGAAGCAAAATGAGCTTTATCTTTTATAGACTTCCTATTCACTGGTATTTTTATTACAGTGTCGACTAATAAAAGACGAAGTTAATAAATGTTCTCTTTCCCAGAGCAGAAGTGTTTGAGAACACTGGTTTAAGATTTATGCTCCTACTCAGAACAGAAGATTGAGTTGTCTTAATAAACGGTATGGAAGAAAGTGCCTAAATTGCAGACTGATGAGAAACAGATGTGAATTCACATCTGCTTTCTTCCATACTCGGCTGTAGCATTTGGCAACCTCCTTAACCAATCTGAGGCACCATTTTCTCAGCTGTAACATTCAGGATAATAAAAGGTCACTTACAAGGTTATTACGAGAACCAAGGAAGAAGAGAAAGAGTACGTGAAAGCATCTACCTCATGCCTAGCAACATAATTCATAAAATGTCCTTTTTCTTTCCAAAAATATTTAGGTCCCACAATTTATCACTGATACATAGACTGTGTAAAGAATATTCATCATCTTCCAATTATTATGTTAATGATCAACTTTATGTAATTGGAATTAGCAGTGTATATTAATGCATATTTTGCACTAGTGATTCTTTTCAAACCCCTGATTAGTGGGTAACTCAAAGCATTGTCATATAAAAATTAATTCTTCTGGAATGAACCCATTAAAATTCACAGGTGAAATATGTTCATCTGCTAAGCATTCAACACATGCAGAGAACTAGAAACCCAGACCTGTAGCTGGTTCACTGAGGTGAACTCCCAGCACCATCCGCACCTCAGATTCGTTCATGCATCGCATAATAAATCTCAACTGAATGAGCAAAGAGCAAAGATTTACATTCATAAATCATTCTTCCCTTAGGCAAGAGGTAAAACAGTTCGCAAGTAAACAAAGAATCTAGAAAGACCACCGTTTTTTGCTGTTATTTTTCCAATTGTGCCTTCTCTATTCTTTTTTTTTTTGTAAGATTTTATTTATTTATTTGTCAGAGAGAGAGAGCCCAAGCAGGGGGAGCTGCAGGCAGAGGGAAAAGCAGGATCCCCGCTGAGCAGGGAGCCTGAGGCAGCACTGGATCATGACCTGAGCAAAGGCAGATGCCTAACTGACTGAGCCACCCAGGCATCCCCTCTTTTCTTTCTTCAAATGCCCTTTTTTCCGCATTGAAACCCGTACTCCCAAAGATATGTGATTAATTCATCCTCATTAAAGTGTAAGTGAATGATAAAGCCTAATGTCTCCCAGGGGCATCTATTTACACCACAATTGGAAATAAGGTCCCTGGCTTACACCAAAGGAATGAGATTCTAGTGATGAATGTTTAGTCTGCAAAGCAAGGACAGAAAGAACATTTTTCGTCATAAAAGTCTTTACGTTGCTCCCTAGGTCAACTCAATAAGCCACCACCAGCACTTAAAACAGGTCACGTCTATCACACACCCCAAAAGCTCCTTTACCCCGTGCCCCCAAATACTTGTTTCATAAAATAGATGCAAAGGTAACACTTGCTGACTAGAGCTGGGAGGGTGTCATTCTGGTTCTGCCACCACCACTCCCATCACCACCAAACAGACCCCTGACATGAGCTTCCTGGAACTCTCAGCCTACGTCCTGGGAGACTGGGAGCCAGGACTGTTAATGCTACCAGTGTGGGTGAGAATGAGTTCACGCCTGGGACGGGCCGTCAGGGGAGGAGGAAAACTGCTTCCACTATTACATATGAACCAAACCTTACTCCTCGGAGAAGCAGTTGCCAGTAGCACAGAGGACGATCACAGCCCAGGACATTTTGAGCTCAGAAAGGAAAGTCCTTCCAGGATTGAACTCTGTAAAATGTTGCCCATTGGAACCTCTATCTAAAGATTGGCAGAGTTTTTAACATGAAAGTGTCAGTGCTATCGGGGGGAGACTTCTGGGCTCCCTAGTGTACCTTACCTGAGATCCATATCTCCTTCGACCCAGAAGGTGAAAATGTTCGAGATGGTTCCCCCCGGGCAGCACCCCATGACGAGAACAGCAATAGCTTGGGCTGGCTTCAGAGAGAAGCTGATGGCCAGGAGATAGGCTGTGAGAGGCATGAGGCCAAACTGGCAGAGCAGTCCCACAGCAATGCCCCAGGGTCTCCTGATGTGCGCCCAGAGCTTCCGGAACTCCACAGAGCATCCCAAGGAGAACATGAGCAGGCCCATCATCACGGCCGACACCACTGTGAAAACAAGTTCCAGGTTCCCATGTACCTCCGGTCCCACGGGCAGCTTCTCCTCTGAACTGTTAGCAGCGCAGGCTGAGCTGCCGGAACAATTTGCTCTCATCTCTTCATCTCCTTAAGGCAGCATTACAAATGAACATCTGCCGCGATGGCTGGGCAGGTCTCTTCTTCCACGTTTTGTAATAATGCAACCAAGTCACGCATGGAGAATCATTCCAATAGCTATTGGCCAGCCAGGTGATTCATCCTAATCTGATCAATGTATTCATGAATGGCATTATAAAAGTAATTATCACGGGCACGAAACATATAATAAACTGTGGTAAGTAAGGCTCTCCACTTCTGTTCTTACTCACCGCTGAATATTCAAGTGAAATGAGACAAGCAAATTTATTGTCAAGTGGAGTGACTGGGCTGTGTCGTCAGCATCACATTGTGTGCCAGGAAAATAGGTTGAGTGCCAAGACATAATTTCTCCAAATTCAACGGGGATTTCAAAGAACCAGGATGCAATGTTTTGTGGAGAGGAAGACTAACTGGAAAAAACAAAGGCGCTAAGCCAAAGCCACTCCTCCTTGCATTAGCAAAACATTTCTGTTGAAAATATTAAAGCAAAAGGTCAGTCAAAGCAATGTCGGCAGGGAGTGAGGATCATTTCAGGAGTGCTTCAGAATTAGTTTCGGCTTTTCTTCTTTATTTATTTATTTACTTATTATGTTTTAAGTAGGCTCCATACCCAACATGGGGCTTGAACTCATAACTCTGAGATCAGGAGTTGCATGCTCTACCAACTGACCCAGCCAGGCACCCCTCAGTTTTTCTTCTATTTCTACTAGAATTGGTATCTGAAGCCAATAATTAAACACCTATAAGAACAATACAGTATTAAGCACCTGATTCGTTTCATCAAACATGTGGAAACTCATTTCTGTACCCAAAATAATATAAGGAAACTGTCACTTGCTTTTGGAGAACAGAGTCAGCTTTGAGATGCCACACCCCTGGGCCTCGTGGTGAGGTCTGGGAATTCTGTAAGAGACTGTAATAAAGAGCTTGTCTTGAAGGCTGGAGACAGAATCTGAGGCCAGCCTCTGACCACAATGGCCCAGGGGCCCTTCTCTGTGTCTTAACCACAGAGACACACATTTCATTGGGAAACCAGACAAGGAAAATATGGTTCCATGAAACTAAACCTACAAAAGAGCAGATGCCACACCCTTTCTCACAGAAAGCAGCAAGTTTATTTACGGGGCAACGGTTGGTGACAAGGCACACTTTATAAAACGCCTCTACCTGTCTAAAAAGGGATATTAGCTATGCGTTGTTTATTTTTGGATTAGCAAATTATTTTCCATGACAAAATGCTCTGGGCATGTTTGCTACATAAAAATACAAACTAAGGGCTCCTGAGTGGCTCAGTTGGTTAAGTGTCTGCCTTCAGCTCAGGGCATGATCTTGGGGTCCTGGGATTGAGCCCCAAGTCAGGCTCCTTGCTCAATAGGGAGCCTGCATCTCCCTCTGCCTTTGCCCCTCCTTCTGCTCATGCTCTCTCTCATTCTCTCGAATAAATAAAATCTTTAAAAAAAAATACAAATTAAATACAAATGTAAAATAAAATCTGACAATTTAAGGGGCCCCTGAGTGGCTCAGTTGGTTGAGCATCCGACCCTTGATTTCAGCTCAGGTCATGACCTCAGGCTCATGAGATTGAGCCTGGGACTCCACTCCCAGCGGGGAGTCAGCTTGAGATTCTCCCCCTTGCCCTTTGCCTCTTCCCCAGTAAAATAAATGAATAAATCTCTTTTAAAAATCTGACTATTTGAAGAAAGTATAAACCAGCTTAGACATAGACACCTTAAAAGCAACTCTGAAGGTAGAACCGTGCTGGAGACCATCAGAGGTCAGCATGAGGACCTACTGCCACCAACTCTTGATTCATGCCCAAGAATAAGCCAATGTTTACACCAAGCTTGCTGAGCCTATCAGAAGACAACCCAGGAGACACCTGGGTGGCTCAGTTGGTTAAGCATCTGCCTTCAGCTCAGGTCATGATCCCAGGTCCTGGGATCAAGTCCCACATTGGGCTCCCAGCTCAGAGAGGAGCCTGCTTCTCCCTCTGCCTGCCTCTCCCCCTGCTTGTGTGTGTGCTCGCTCTCTCTCTGACAAATTAATAAATAAAATCTTTAAAAAAAAGAAAAGAAAAGAAAACAACCCAGAACCACCTGTGCTATATTTATGCAGAGTTAAGCAGAGAAATGGACACTTAGGAATGCGTTAGGTCTCTGGAAAGCTTTGTGTTTCTAGCTGAAGGGGGCAGAGATGTAGTTGAGCCCAGGAGGAATAGAGGAGGGAGACTGAACATTTTCTAAGCACCTACTAGGTGACAGGGCATGCTAGGTCCTTTACAAATATGTGTCTGTGTCTAGCGAAGCTGAATTTTTTTTTTTTTTGAGAGAAGGTATCACATTATTTCTGTCTGGATAATGTCAAAAAGGCTGATAGACCTACTTTGTTCCTGGAAGTCACCCAAAGGCCCTTCTTAGTTCTCCAAATTTGAGTTTAATAAGACAATTGTCATCAAGAATGATGTGATAGGAACATTAGCTTGGTGCTCAGAGCTTTTAGCTGGGGAGAAGGGGGCTGTTTTGCATAGTGGATGTTAGGAGCTTCCTGAAAGGGAAGGTGACCTTGGACTCTTACCTTTTGAAATGCAATGCTATCAGAATTTCTCAAATGAATTAGGATGGTTTCAACTGAGGTGAACTGTCAGGAAAAGATACTAAAGTCTAATTACCTACCGTGAAAGCAAGGGGTGTCTGGACTGATGACAATTTCCTCCAGATCAAGTCACCCTGGCACGGATGTCACAGCATCATATAGGACACAATGACTGAGTATGTGGATGTAGCCTGAAAAGAAGTAACCCTGAGAAACCAAGCTTCAGCACCGCCATGTTGTATGCAATGATCTGGACTAGAAGGGACAAAGCAGCAATGGGTAACAGCCCACTGGACTGGGTGGAACCAATTTATTCAAAAGATCCCAACACAAACAGCAGCAGCTGAAACCAGGGCTTACCAGTGGATACCAGGCTTTTCCCAGTTTGTCTCCATCCTGGAAAGGAAACTCCCTTCAAAGAGTAAGCCCCTAGAGTTCTTGTCAATTTGTAAAGGAGATTTAGGGGCGCCTGGGTGGCTCAGTCAGTTAAGCATCAGACCTCTGATTTCAGCTCCAGGTCATGATCTCAGGGTCCTGGGATCAAGCCGCGCTTTGGACTCCATGCTCAGCGCAGAGTCGGCTTGGGACTCTCTTTCTCCCTCTCCCTTTTTCCCTCTCCCCACTCACGCTCTCTCTGTCACTCTAAAATAAATAAAATCATTAAAAAAATTTGTAAAGATTTTAAATAGGGGATCCTAAATGTATTGGCATGCAGGGATTCAAGTGATTAGAAATTTTTAAAAGGCATGACAAAATTTATATCCTAAGCTAGTGAGATAGTTCATGAGATCCCCTTCAATCTTCACATCCATTCTAAGAGGTAACTACTGTCATTCCCACTTCACAGATAAGGAAACAAAGGCTTACTAGGGTCATATGATTTGTCCAAGATTATTAGACAAGTAAATTAACGCTAGGATTTAAATCCTAGTCTAATTCTCAGCCTATCCTCATTTCCCTGGAACACATTGACAGGAAGCAATGAAAACAGTCAATAGCAGGATTATTCTGAAAACACTGACAATCAATTAAACATAGCTCAGGGATAAAACACCACATTTTGGCATAAAGATGGAGAAATAAAACAACTAATCCCTAATCTCTAAATTTATCTCATGTGCTCACAAGCTTAAAATGCACCTGAACATGTGCAACATATATGTATCTTAATTTTGACATCCAGCTATACAAATCACAGGAAATATTTCATGCATTTCTACTCTCTGCAAATAGAATTAGAGGTGAAAGATATTCTTCAGGAAAACCAACTGAAAAGCCAGCCTCTTCTGCCTGGGAATATAAAGGCTGAAGGGAAAGTGCCAAAAGGAAAGGTAATTCAACATGGCTAAGAAATTGTTCAGCAGGGGCGCCTGGGTGGCACAGTGGTTAAGTGTCTGCCTTCGGCTCAGGGCGTGATCCCGGCATTGTGGGATAGAGCCCCACGTCAGGCTCCTCAGCTATGAGCCTGCTTCTTCCTCTCCCACTCCCCCTGCTTGTGTTCCCTCTCTCGCTGGCTGTCTCTATCTCTGTCTAATAAATAAATAAAAAATCTTTAAAAAAAAAAGAAAAAGAAAAAGAAATTGTTCAGCAAACACTGAAAATTACTATAAAAGGAAACTTCTAGATGCTTGAAGGACATAAAAAGCCTATAGGTTCCAGGGTGCCTGGCTGACTCAGTCGGTAGAGCATGTAACTCTTGATCTTGGGGTCTTGACTTCAAGCCCCATGTTGGGCATTAGAGCTTACTTTAAAAAAAAGAAAAAGAAAAAAAAATCCCATAGGTTCCAAGAGTTTAGCTAAACTCATGAGATAGATCCAAAACAAAAGGAAATTTTGTATTTAATCCAAATTAATTATTTATCCAACCCAAAATTAAAGGAAATTGGCAGCAAGAAAATAGACTGTTACATGACACAAGGTAAAAAACCTAATTCTATATTTTTTTAAAAACCAAACCTCAAAAATAAAAATGCTATCACCTTGCAGAAAAAAAACAGCCCAGTACTTGAACAGAAAATTCACAAAACAACAGTTAACAGCCATAGGAAAAAAAACATAGAAGTCAGTATCAGTAATAATTTTAAGTATATTAAAATAAGATAAAATGTGTTCCCTATCACTAAGAAAACAATTGTAAGGTGAATGTTCCTTGTTGATAAAAGTTGAGTGAAAGTATACTCTTATATACTGCAGATAGGATTGAAAATTCATATAACCTTTCAGAGAAAAGTCTGGCACTATATATCAAATAGCCTTTGTCACTCTAAGCCTAAAAAGCTGTGTTAATAAATAAGCTGCAATACTGGCAAAAATGTATTAATTATTTGGGGCAAATTTCTATTCATAATAGCATTGTATTTTTTTAAGATTTATTTATTTATTTGACAGAGCGAGAGCACAAGCAGGGGGGCAGGAGAAGCAGATTCCCCACTGAGCAGGGAGCCTGATGTGGGACTCAATCCCAGGACCCTGGGATCATGACCCAAGCCAAAGGCTGACACTTAACTGACTGAGCCACCCAGGTACCCCAGCATTGTTATTTATAAATACATTCTTATTTATATTACCATTATTATTTATAGATGCAGAAAACTGGGAATTTAAATTCCCAAAGTAAGACTAATTGAAGTAAATTATGATACAATGAGATACTATGGAACTATTTAAAATGTAAACCGTTTGACAATGAGAAATGTTTATATTAGAGGGTCAAGCAAAAAAAAAAAAAAAAGATAAGTATAGATAGGTCTAGATAGAATGCTCCCAGCCATGTTAAAATAATAAGCACATAGGGGCAACTGGCTGGCTCAGTCAGAAGAGCACGTGACTCTTGATCTTGGGGTTGTGAGTTCCAGTCCCTCATTGGATGTAGGGATTACTTAATAAATACACAAAAACTTAAAATAATAAATAATAATAACATAAAGAGACCAAATTTTACTCCAAAATTTTCATAGTGAGTGCTTCTGTATGAGGATTTTTTTCTTTATATTTTTGTACTATGTAATACCTTTGAAATGGCTACGAATTACTGTTTTATAATTAAGAAAAAGGGAACTGAAGAAAAAGGAACAGAGATAGACGAAGTTGTGGTTATTTCAAGCAGCTCCTAAAACTTGATAACAGCTTGATGACTCTGAGGAGCCAGACCGCTGAGATGACTCAATCATTGTCTTTGTTCTTAGGTTTTTACAAGGGAGGCTTATAAATACCAAAGCTTCCAGGTAAGAGATATCTGCAGAAAATGGAATGTAAGGGCGTGAGAAGGACTGATGGGCCAAGTCAGGACATAGAAAAATGGGCTGACAAAGTGTTTATCCTGAAACAGCACCCACTCCATATTCAGAATAAAATAACCGGAAGGTAAAATGAAGAACCTGGAATCAACTGGAAAGACATGTTTACCTGCGCAGGTGGCATGCTATTTATAATAGTATTTTTTTTTTAAAGAAAGATTTTATTTATTCTACAGAGAGACAGCCAGCGAGAGAGGGAACACAAGCAGGGGGAGTGGGAAAGGAAGAAGCAGGCTCATAGCGGAGGAGCCTGATGTGGGGCTCGATCCCACAACGCCGGGATCATGCCCTGAGCTGAAGGCAGATGCTTAACCGCTGTGCCACCCAGGCGCCCCTATAATAGTATTTGTAATCCTATTCCCAACAACATTTTCTGCCTTTAGTTCATCACATCAGATGTTATTAAGATTACAACCATAAAAAAATTTAAAAAGTAAAAGTTTTTTTAAAAGATTATAACCATAAGTTTTCATAGACTGTTGGGGCACCAGGGTGGCTCAGTCTACTAAGCATCCAACTCTTGGTTTCAGCTTAGGTCATGACTGGGATTGGATCAAGCCCCACACTGGGCTCTGTGCTTGGTGCAGAGTCTGCTTCAGACTCTCTCTCCCTCTCCCTCCCCCTCTGCTCCTCCCTGGCTCGTGCTCTCTCTCTCTCATAAATAAATAAACAAAATCTTTCAGAGACAAAGAGAAAATCCTGAAAGCAGTTTGGGACAAGAGGTCTGTAACCTACAATGGTAGAAACATTAAATTGGCAGCAGACCTATCCACAGAGACCTGGCAGGCCAGACAGGACTGGCATGGTATATTCAGGGTACTAAACAAGAAAAATATGCAGCCAAGAATACTTTATTCAACTAGGCTGTCATTGAAAATAGAAGGAGAGAAAAAGCTTCCAGGACAGTCCAAAACCTATGGGATACTGCAAAGGCAGTCCTAAGGGGGAAATACATAGCCATCCAAGCCTCACTCAAAAGAATAGAAAAATCTAAAATGCAGTTTCTATATTCTCACCTCAAGAAGCTGGAATAGCAACAGAGGGACAGGCCTAACCCACTCACAAGGAAGCAGTTGACCAAAATTAGAGCANACAAATTTAGAGCAGAAATCAATGAATTAGAAAACAGAAGTGCAGTAGAGCAAATCAACAGGACGAGAAGCNACAAATTTAGAGCAGAAATCAATGAATTAGAAAACAGAAGTGCAGTAGAGCAAATCAACAGGACGAGAAGCTGGTTC
>NC_048228.1:41306910-41327728 GCF_002007445.2 Ailuropoda melanoleuca | reverse complement strand
AAAAAATTAATTAAAAAAAATTAAAAAAAAAAAGCTTCCAGGACAAACAGAAACTAAAAGAATTTGCAATCATCAAACCAGCCCTACAAAAAATATTGAAAGGGGTCCTCTAAGCAAAGAGAGAGCCTAAAAGTAACAGACCAGAAAGGAACAGAGACAATATACAGTAGCAGTCACCTTACGGGCAAATACAATGGCACTAAATTCATATCTTTCAATAGGTACCCTGAATGTAAATGGGCTAAATGCCCCAAGCAAAAGACACAGGGTATCACATTGGATTAAAGCAAGACCTAACCATATGCTGGATAGACTCATTTTAGACCCAAAGACACCTCCAGATTTAAAGTGAGGGGGTGGAAAACCATTTATCATGCTAATGGACACCAAAAGAAAGCTGGGGTTGCAATCCTTATAATAGACAAATTAGATTTTAAACCAAAGACTATAATAAGAGATGAGGAAGGACACTATACCATACTTAAAGGGTCTATCCAACAAGAAGATCTAACAATTGTAAATGTTTATGCCCCGGGAGCAGCCAATTATATAAGCCAATTAATAACAAAATCAAAGAAATACATCAACAATAATACAATAATAGTGGGGGACTTTAATACCCCCCTCACAGAAAAGGACAGATCATCTAAGCAAAAGATCAAAAAGGAAATAGGGACTTTAAATGACACACTGGACCAGATGGACTTCACAGATATATTCAGAACATTCCATCCCAAAGCTACAGAATACACATTCTTCTCTAGTGCACATGGAACATTCTCCAGAATAGATCACATCCTGGGTCACAAATCAGGTCTCAACCAGTACCAAAAGATTGGGATCATTCCCTGCATATTTTTGGATCACAATGATTTGAAACTTGAATTCAATCACAAGAGGAAAGTTGGAAAGAACTCAAATACATGGAGGTTAGAGAGCATCCTACTAAAGAATGAACGGGTCAACCAGGAATTAAAGAAGAAATTTTAAAAATTCATGGAAACAAATGAAAACAAAAACACAACTGTTCAAAATCTTTGGGATGCAGCAAAGGTGGTCCTAAGAAGGAAGTATATAGCCATACAAGCCTTTCTCAAGAAACAAGAAAGGTCTCAAATACGCAACCTAACCCTACACCTAAAGGAGCTGGAAAAAGAACAGCAAATAAAACCTAAACGCTGCAGGAGAAGAGAAATAATAAAGATGAGAGCAGAAACCAATGAAATAGAAACCAAAGGAACAGCAGAACAAATCAACGAAACTAGGAGCTGGTTCTTTGAAAGAATTAATAAGATTGATAAACCCCTGGCCCGACTTATCAAAAAGAAAAGAGAAAGGACCCAAATAAACAAAATCATGAATGAGAGAGGAGAGATCACAACCAACACCAAAGAAACACAAACAATTATAAGAACATATTTTGAGCAACTATATGACAACAAATTAGACAATCTGAGAGAAATGGATGCATTCCTAGAGATGCATAAACTACCAAAACTGAATAAAGAAGAAATAGAAAAGCTGAACAGACCCATAACCAGCAAGGAAATTGAAGCAGTAATAAAAAATCACCCAACAAACAAGAGCCCAGGGCCAGATGGCTTCCTCGGAGAATTCTACCAAACATTTAAAGAAGAATTAATACCTGTTCTTCTGAAACTGTTACAGAAACTAGAAACAGAAGGAAAACTTCCAAACTCATTTTATGAGGTCAGCATTACCTTGATCCCAAAACCAGAAAAAAGACCCCACCAAAAATAATTACAGACCAATATTCCTGATGAACATGGATGTAAAAATTCTCACCAAAATACTGGCCCATAGGATACAAAAGTACATTAAAAGGATTATTCTCCACGACCAAGTGGGATTTATTCCTGGGCTGCAAGGTTGGTTCAACATCTGCAAATAAATCATTGTGATACACTACATTAATAAAAGAAAGGACAAGAATCATATTATACTCTCCATAGATGCAGAAAAAGCATTTGACAAAGTATAGTATCCTTTCTTGATTAAAACTCTTCACAGTGTAGGGATAGAGGGTACATACCTCAATAACAGAAAAGCCATCTATGAAAAACCCACAGCAAATATCATTCTCAATAGGGAAAAACTGAGAACTTTTCCCCTAAGGTCAGGAACACGGCAGGGATGTCCACTATCATCACCGCTATCCAACATAGTACTAGAAGTCCTAGCCTCAGCAATCAGACAAAAAATAAACAAATAAAAGGCATTCAAATTGGAAAAGAAGAACTCTCACTCTTCGCAGATGAAATGATATTTTATGTGGAAAACCCAAAAGACTCCATACCAAAACTGTTAGAACTCATCATAGGAATTCAGTAAAGTAGCAGGATATAAAATCAATGCACAGAAATCAGTTGCATTTTTATACATCTACAATGAGACAGAAGAAAGAGAAATTAAGGAGTCGATCACATTTACAATTGCACCAAAAACCATAAGATACCTAGGAATAAATCTAACCAAAGAGGCAAAGGATCTGCACTCAGAAAACTATAGAATACTCATGAAAGAAACTGAGGAAGAGACAAAAAAAAATGGAAAAAAGGTTCCATGCTCATGGAGTGGAAAAACAAATATTGTGAAAATGTCTATGCTACCTAGAGCAATCTACACATTCAGTGCAATGCCTATCAAAATACCATCAACTTTTTTTCACAGAAATGGAATGAATAATCCTAAAATTTGTATGGAACCAGAAAAAACCCCGAATAGCCAGAGGACTATTGAAAAAGAAAACCAAAGCTGGTGGCATCACAATTCCAGACTTTAACCTAAGCTCTATTACAAAGCTATAATCATCAAGAAAGTATGGTACTGGCACAAAAACAGACACCTAGATCAATAGAACAGAATAGAGAACTCAGAAATGGACTCTCAACTCTATGGTCAATTAATCTTAGACAAAGCAGGAAAGAGTATCCAATGGAAAAAAGACAGTCTCTTCAACAAATGGTGTTGGGGAAATAAGACAGCCACATGCAGAAGAATGAAACTGGACCATTTCCTTACATCATACACAAAAATAGACTCAAAATGGCTGAATGACCTAAATGTGAGACAGGAATCCATTAAAATCCTTAAGGAGAACACAGGCAGCAACCTCTTTGACCTCAGCCACAGCAAATTCTTTCTGGACACATTGCCAAAGGCAAGGGAAGCAAGGGCAAAAATGAACTATTGGGACTTCATCAACATAAAAAGCTTTTGCACAGCAAAGGAAACAGTCAACAAAAACAAAAGACAACCAACAGAATGGGAGAAAATATTTGCAAATAACATATCAGATAAAGGGCTAATATTCAAAATCTATAAAGAACTTATCAAACTCAACACCCAAAGAACAAATAATCCAATCAAGAAATGGGCAGAAGACATGAACAGACATTTCTGCAAAGAAGACATCCAAATGGCCCATAAACACAGAAAAAAGTGCTCAACATCACAGGCATTGGGGAAATACAAATCAAAACCACAATGTGATACCACCTCACACCAGTCAGAATGGCTAAAATTAATGTCAGGAAACAACAGATGTTGGCGAGGATGCAGAGAAAGGGGAACCCTCCTGCATTGTTGGTGGGAATGCAAGCTGGTGCAACCACTCTGGAAAACAGTATGGAGGGTCCTCAAAAAGTTGAAAATAGAGCTATCCTAGGACCCAGCAATTGCACTACTGGGTATTTAGCCCAAATATACAAATGTAGTGATCCGAAGGGGCACCTGCACCTCCATGTTTATAGCAGCAATGTCCACAATATGTAAACAGTCTGGATGTCCATTGACAGATGAATGGAAAAAGAAGCTGTGGTGTATGTATACACACATGCGCACGCACACGTGCGCGCACACACACACACACACACACACACACACACACACAGAGTGGAATATTATGCAGCCATCAAAAAATGAAATCTTACCATTTGCAATGACACGGATGGAACTAGAGGGCATTATGCTAAGTGAAATAAGTCAATCAGAGAAAGACAACTATCATATGATCTCACTGATGTGTGGAATTTGAGAAACAAGCCAGAGGATCATCGGGGAAGAGAGGAAAAAATGAAACAAGAAGGAATCATAGATGGAGACAAACCATAAGAGACTCTTAATCTCAGGAAACAAACTGAGTGTTACTGGAGGGGAGGGGGTGGGATGGATGTGGTGGCCAGGTGATGGACTTGGGGAGGGTATGTGTTGTGGGGAGCACTGTGCATTGTATAAGACGGATGAATCACAGACCTGTACCCCTGAAACAAATAATACAGTCCATGTTAATAATAATAAAAATAAATAATAAAATCTTTAAAAAATTTTTTCACAGACAGTTTGAACCCTAGAATTATAGGAAAATCTTATAATGAATAAGATTAATGGGTTTTGTCAGCCATTAGAGCAAATTACTGATACTGATTTTCTGCGATAGTAACAGTAAAACCAACTACCATTTATGAGTCTTTTCTATGTACCAGGTCCTGTGATAGGTCACTTACATGGAAAGGGTAGTAGAACACACCGCCCCAAAATATGCCACTTTGGATAGGGATTATTTTGAGCAGAAGGCAATTGAGAAGAAGCGGACACAAGAACAGCTCCCTGCCCTCCCTCTATACGCCTAAAAACAGGACATAAACTTGTGAAGGTGTCACTCTTTCCCTCTCTACCAGGAAGGACAGAAAGCTAACTCCAAGAGACACATCTAGACCCTACAAGCCTAGAGAAATATACACCAGAGGAATCTACAGAAAAAATCTTGCTAAAACTAGCCCTTGTCTACCATTAGTTTCCCCATATACTTGCCTTCCCACAATCTGCCACCCCTACAGGCTCAAAGTCCTTTTTTTTTGTCTTGTCACTTCTCTATTGTTCTTTTAAGATGATATATAAGCCCAAGTTCTAACACCTTTTTGAGTTACTCATTTCTGAGTATATATGTGTATTTGCAATGCACATGTTAATAGACTTTTTTCCCTCGTTAATCTTTTTTTTTTTTTAAAGATTTTATTTATTTATTCAACAGAGAGAGAGACAGCCAGCGAGAGAGGGAACACAAGCAGGGGGAGTGGGAGAGGAAGAAGCAGGCTCACAGCAGAGGAGCCTGATGTGGGGCTCGAACCCATAACGCCGGGATCACGCCCTGAGCCGAAGGCAGACGCTTAACCGCTGTGCCACCCAGGCGCCCCCCCTCGTTAATCTTTTTGTCTGGTTTACAGGGCCCCAGCTGGAGAGTCCAAGATGGGGAGGAAGAAAAAATACCTCAGTTAATCCTCCCAACAANCGTTAATCTTTTTGTCTAGTTTACAGGGCCCCAGCTGGAGAGTCCAAGATGGGGAGGAAGAAAAAATACCTCAGTTAATCCTCCCAACAATCCTGTCAGTCAGGTACCATTATTACCCTCATTTACTCATGAGTGCAGAGAAATTTACAGAGGTTAAACAATCTGCTATAGGCTGAGCTAGGAAATGATAAGGCAAGATCATAGGAGGCAAGTCCAGGGTCTATATGATACATGAAAAATAGATGAAATAATAAAAGTTCATGAGTTACATTTGTATAAAATATTATTCCTGCCACTCAAACTATATGTCACATCCTGGTCACTATTCTTCACCTTCCTAAACCTTTAACTCACGTGCCTTATCAGATGAGGCAACAGGTGCATAGGAAATGTGTTGACTGACATTGTGAAAGAATAATAGCCATGCTGAAGAGGGGAATTTCCTAATTCACATGTCTGAATAACTCTTATTTTGAAGTAGCTGCCTGATTCAAACACTCATAATCCTAAGTTCAAGGAATATTTCCTAGCATTTGCTGTAGGTAAGCTTTATAGTGGCCTCCCTAAAAGAATATATAAGCAACACAGATCCTTGACCACATAACCCAACTACCCCCAAAAAATAGCAGGGTAGGACCAGAGAAAGCCAGACACTTTTTAGTAATGCTGAAAATGGTTCTTTATATGCTTTATATATTTTTATATACTTTCAACAGAGGTTAAACCCTAAAGCCTTGTGGCTTGAAAAGGCTCAGAAGTGTTTTTCTCCACCCTCCACTTCTAAGCCAGAGGACATGCACCTAGTGCTGTAGCCAAAGTCAATCAAATAAAGGGTGTTGCTGAGCTCAAGCATCTGCGTTTTACAGGAAAACCAGGGATCAACTGCAAACATCTGGTACAAACTCCCAGCTTTTTGATCTGACAGTTTCTAGCTACTATGCCTGGAACATCTGAAGTGCTCAATAAATATTAGCTATTGTGTTGATTATTATTATTAATAACATCTGCTGCATCTAACCCAGAAAAATAACAATGTCAGTATCAAAAAGAAATTCTTTGCTCCAGCTTCCGATTTCCTGATTTGTTTTTCAAAACCTTTTGTTGTAGCTTAGAAAATTTCTTTCAAATACTAAAAGAACCATGAGGGGTGAAATATATATATATTTATATATATATATTTATGAAATATATATATTTATATATATATATTTATGAAAATATATATATATATACTTGTCATGTGATTTCATGATGAAAGACCACCATTAGGAAATAACCCTCCTCTTATCTTGAAGGAAGTTATGTCAGCTATGTCCACGACTCGTGTGAAGCAGTTTCAGTATTATTAAACTGCCGTGCCAGCATCCTGATGGTCATCCGCCTGGCAAGACCTGAGCTTGGAGACAACAGAGCTTCCGGGGAAGCAGGCAGTGCAGGGAGTGCGGCCCAGTAAATGTTTGTATGTTGGGTTCACGTTGTGCTTATCTTACCTGTTCTACATATGTGGTGGAAAGCAGGAGACTAAATTCCAACAGTAAATAGTCATCTGGTGAGCAATCTCTGAAACAATGAGAGAGGAAGTCTGCTTCTGGAACTTGGAAGGAGTTGCTTTGACAGAAAGTTAATTCGGGGTAAGAAAAAAAATGACACCTGCAATTTCAGCCCATGAAGGTGACGACACCTACGTTCCAATGCTGTGAAAGCTGCGAGGTGCAAAACAAGTCCATAGAGTGGAGATGGATAATTCAAAGAGAAGGAGAGGGATTGAAACTGAAAGGAGACATGAATGGAAGTAAAAGCCTACTAGAAAATTCGAAAATAGAGCCTGAGACTCCTGGTACGTTGGCAACATTGCCTTCCCTAGAGATTAATTAAGGCTACTATATTACACCCATAATTCCAAATAAAGTAAGCCAAGATTGCTAGGTTCTTCTCATAGGTTATATCAGTTCTGAGGTACAATGAAAACATCTCTAAACTTTCCTATCAATGCCCCTATTGTCTTACTCCTTCTCCGTTGCCTCCCAAATGAAGCGAAAGAAAATTATAGTTGAATTTCACCTTGAGGTCCCTGATGGTGGATTGATGGCTCAGTGAAGTCAGAATAGTTTCAGCAACCCCTCTGCCATCTTCCCCCAAATACAGAAGGAGAAGGGCCATGTCTCTGGCCCAAGACCATCTGTAAGACTAAAGGGCCAAACCTTTTCATTGTATGTATCTATCCAGTTTTCTCTCTGTCATGGTATAACAATTGTGATAGGGTTAACGGTGTATTATTTAGCCATTGGTTGCAAGATCCAGACTCAAGACAACTGAAATCCTAGACTCGGAGCTGCTGCAGTAACTGGATACAATTTTGAGAAATAAGTGAGTGGGTTTTATAATATGGAAAGAAGAGTATGAGTGAATGTGAGTAGCCAAAAGAGAACTGGAGACATCTAGCTCATGTTGATTGCGGCCCAGCATTCCCCTTCCTCCTCCTGTCATGGGCTGCATTTCTTTTGGGGAAATACCCCACCTCAGGATTCTCAGCCATGCAGTTTGATCCAACCTTCTGTTTCAGCCACGTGTCCTGAGCAGCTTAAACCAATAGGCTAAATCAAGGTTTCTCAGCCTTGACAACACCGACCTTTGTGGCAGGAAGTCTCTTTGTTGTGGGGGGTGTCCTGCGTATTGTAGGATATGTAGCAGCATCCCTGGACTTTACCCATTAGATGCCTTTATGACACCCTATAGTTAAGACAGCCAAAGGCGTTTACAGACATCGCCAAATGTCCTGAGCAGGGAGCGACGCAAAAATCACCCTTCATAGAAAACCACTGAGCTAAACTCATCCCTTGCCAAAGGACCCATTTGCCCCATACCAGCCATATTCTCCAATATTCACTTTCTCAACAGGCCATACAGACTGCCAGGACAAAGGTGGACCAAGCATAGTCTTCTGGAAAAGGTTAGACTTTGAATTCACATGGATCTAGAATTCCATCTCAGTTCTGCCTCTTTTAAAGTTGTGTCACCATAGGGAGGATACAAATCCTTCACCTAACCCCCGATTCCTTCAAAACTAAAAGAGGAATCTGAAAATGGACAAGGTTAAACATGTACCTGGCATACAACCCAGCCATTCCGCTCCTTGAGGTATTCATTCAAAATAAATGAAAGAACGTGCCCATACAACGCTCACATCAGCTTTATTTGTAAGCATTCAGAACTAGAAACTGACTGACAAGTTTATGGATAAACGAAGTGTAGGATAGCTATCCAATAGAATACCACTCAGCAATGAAAAGGAGCACATACACAACAGTGCGGATGAATCTCAAATAATTACGTTAACGAAAGAAGCCGGACCCAAAAAAAAGTACATATTGTATGCTTCTATTTATATAAAATCTCAAAAACACAAATTAATCTATAGTGCCAGAGCGCAGCTAGATCAGTGGTTACTTGGGGTGGGGGTGGGGCGCAGATGAGAGAAGAGCAGTGAAAAGGGATGGATTACAAGGGGCACAAGAACACTCTTGAGGGGATGAATATGTTCATTATCTTGATCATGATGATGGTCCCACAGGTGTCAAAACTCATTACATTATACTTCAAACATGTGCAGTGTATAGTATATCCAATCATACCCAATAAAGCTGAAAAAAAAATGTGTGTCAAAGCATATACGGGAAGGGGCTCCTGGCTGGCTCATTCAGAAGAGCATGCAACTCTTGATCTCTGGATTGTGAGTTCAAGCCCCATGCTGGGTATAGAGATTTTTTTTTTTTAAGATGTTATTTATTTGAGAGAGAGAAAGAGACAACGCACTGAGTGGAGGAGAGGGGCAGAGGGAGAGGGAAAAGCGGCTCCCATTGAACAGGAAGCCCAACACAGGGCTCCATCCCAGGACCCTGGGATCATGAACTGAGCCTAAGGTAGATGCTTAACTGACTGAGTCACCCAGGCGCCCCTAGAGATTACTTTAAAAAAAAAAAAAAGTATATATAGGGAGGAAAGAGCAGAAATCAAATCCTCTGATCACTGTATTCAAAAGTGGCAACTTTTCAACCATTGTTAAGGTAATACATTCATTCATTAAACAAATATTGATAGAATGGCTACTATGGGTAGATACTATTGTAGACAATAGAGACGCGGAGAAATAACAAACAAGTAAGCAGATAAATAAATGCAGATCATGACATGAGTGCTGTAAAGGAATTAAAAGAGGGTGCTGTCACAGAAAGTGATTGAGTAAAAGAAAAGTCCAATTTATCAGGGGTGGGGGTTGTGGGGGGCAGTCACAGGAAGTCTCCCTCCGGAGATGTCATTTGAGTGGAGCCCTAAATAGTTAGGAAACATCTCTGTGGCAATCCGAGGGAAGACAACCTTGGGGAAAATAAACAGCAAGTGCAAATGTTCCAAGGAAGAAAGAAGTTTGATATGTCAGATAACTGGATTAGGTTCATGTGTTTGTACCCAGTAGGACTGAAAGATGAGTGGGAGGAACAAGGTCCAAAAGGAAAGCAAGTATCAGATAACATCGGGCCTTCTAGGCCCCGGGAAAGGGTGTTACTCAGGGGAGTGAGGTGATCTTTTGGCAAGGATATGAATGCCATTTTTTTAAGTTTATTTGTTTCAGTAATCTCTGCTTCCAAGGTGCGGCTCCCAAGTCATGATCCTGAGATCAAGAGCGCGTGTTCTTCCGACTGAGTCAGCCAGGGGCCCCTGCGTGAGAACCATTTTTAAAAGATCGCTATGGCTGCTAAGAGTAGACTAAAGAAAGGCAAAGATGGAAGCAAAGAAGTCAGTTAGGGGACTTTTTCTGTGTTGCAAACAAGTGATGGTGGAGGCGTGGATAAGGGTGACAGAGGTAGAGAAAGAATGCATACATTTGGGATATTTTCTGAAGGTAGACCCAATAAGAGTTGCTGATGGACTGGACTGGGAGGGAAGAGGACATGAGGGACACAGAGGAATCACAGATGACCCCTAGGTTTTGGGTCCTACATAACGGACCGGAAACAGCACTACTTACTGGAATGAAAAAGAAGATAACTATTCTTAAGATCATGATGAAAAGAGGCTAAAGAAACCAAGTGACAGTAAGACCCCAATAATTTGTCTGAGATGACACAGCTATTAAGTGGTGGAACTGGTATTCAGTCCCAGGTGGGCCATGCCCTACACCTGATGCTCTAAATCTGTTCTATACCAGATATAAACTGTACCTAAAGGCAGTGAACAAAGGCAGAGTTCTTTTCCCCCTTTATGCTTGCTGCCCTGTCAGCCGTTGGCGAAGGTTCCGCCGCATCAAGATCCTGGCCCAGCCCTGTCCCCACTTTCCCCCTCTGATGTTAGAACTCTGCTCTGCTCTGTTATTGTCCTTCCTTCCCTGCACAGTTGTTGTGAGGACTACAGGATATAAATAGAGCACCTGAAAGAGTTTCTACATCTAAGTTTTTATTATATGGGTTTTTTTCTTTTCTCTTTTCCCTTCTCTCTCCCCCTCTTCTGACACTTGATAAAATGTTTTCATTGAGGACATTTTTATCAACTGAAAAAAAAATGAAGACTCTTTCCAAAAATTTCAGTTATTTACTATTAAATTTCTATACCATAATATTTTTCATTAAAAATAAAATACAGCGTGCAATTCTCCTAGGGTTTTGATATCTAAGCCATTTTCCCCTGAAGGTCTGCGCCTTCTACACCTCCAACCGAAGTTTCAGAATGTTCACTACCACTCTTCGTTCATTCTGAGCACTCCTCCTGGATGAGCTCAAAGACACCCATGGTTTCACCTTTCTTCTTTACACCCTCTCCTTCCTGAGCAGCACACCTGTAAAGCCCACTGCTACTAGAGAGCTCCACTCGTGTCCACCAAGAACTTTGAACACCAACATACCTAAAATTAACATATCTCCCACACACCCAAGACATTTCTTCCTTTCCCAAACCCACAATCTGGAATTCATCTTAAATTCCTCCCTTTCATTCATCCACATCCCCTCACTCAACCATATCCAATCAATGATACTATCTTGTGGTTTCTGCTTCTTCCAAGACCCCTGAGTCAGACCTGTACTAGTCATGCCGTCTTTATTTCCTTAAGTTATGCGCGGTCACACCTGGATTACCAAGACAGCTCTTCACATGAAAGATAGAAATAAAAATTAACAGAGGGGCACCTGGGTGGCACAGCGGTTAAGCATCTGCCTTCGGCTCAGGGCATGATCCCGGCATTATGGGATCGAGCCCCACATCGCTCCTCCGCTAGGAGCCTGCTTCTTCCTCTCCCACTCCCCCTGCTTGTGTTCCCTCTCTTGCTGGTTGTCTCTATCTCTGTTGAATAAATAAATAAAATCTTAAAAAAAAAATTAACAGAAAAACAGTGTTGAGGAAACATATACATTGCAGGGAGAAGAATCTATTTCATGTCCTCAGAGAGCTAAGGGAAGATAGGGAATCATGAATAAGCAGGTTACTTTTTAAAAAGGGGAGGAAACAGGTTACTTTTTAAAAAGCCATCAGAGGGGCGCCTGGGTGGCACAGCGGTTAAGCGTCTGCCTTCGGCTCAGGGCGTGATCCCGGCGTTATGGGATCGAGCCCCACATCAGGCTCTTTCACTATGAGCCTGCTTCTTCCTCTCCCACTCCCCCTGCTTGTGTTCCCTCTCTCGCTGGCTGTTTCTATCTCTGTCAAATAAATAAATAAAATCTTTAAAAAAAAAAAAAANAAAATAAATAAATAAATAAATAAATAAATAAATAAATAAATAAATAAAAAGCCATCAGAGGAAAAAAATAGGATAGAAGAACTTAAAAACTTATAATGATTAAGGATAAAACTGGGGGTGCCTGGGTGGCACAGCGGTTAAGCGTCTGCCTTCGGCTCAGGGCGTGATCCCGGCGTTATGGGATCGAGCCCCACATCAGGCTCCTCCACTATGAGCCTGCTTCTTCCTCTCCCACTCCCCCTGCTGTGTTCCCTCTCTCGCTGGCTGTCTCTATCTCTGTCAAATAAATAAATAAAATCTTTAAAAAAAAAAAAAAACTGAGAGCTTCTTCCAGAAACTGGTACAAAAGACAAAAGGAGGGAAAACAGGAGAGAAAAGATAAAAAACTAGGCCAGTACAGGAGATGTAGCTTATGAATAACAGTACTTCTAGAATGTACAGAGAAAATGAAAAGGTGGAACTATCTACCAAAACTTTTAATATAATTTCCCAGAACTGAAGGAAATGAATGTCCAGATTGCAAGGGCCTGTGTAGTACCAAAGCGCGATGGGTAATGGTAAGAGGAGCTAAAGCTATCTGTCTTAGTGCTTATCCTGTGACACACACTGTTCTAGGTGCTTTACATATTTAACTCATTTACTTGTCACAACTATCACTACCCACTTTTTAATTTTTTTTTAGAGAGAGAGAGCACATGAGTTGGGGGAGGGTCAGAGAGAGACACAGAATCTTAAGGAGGCTCCACCGCCAGCACAGAGCCCAATGTGGCACTTGATCTCACAACCCTGAGATCACGACCTGAGCCGAAATCAAGAGTCAGGCATTTAACCAACTGAGCCACCCAGGCATCCCTAGCACTACCCACTTTTTACAGGGGAGGAAACTAAAGCACAGGAAAGTTAAATAACTTGTCCAAGATGACACGGTTCTAAGTAAGTGCTGGAACAGGCATTCAATCCCGGTGGCTCGTGCTCTGCGCCCAGTGCTCTCATCACCGTGCTACACTGGGTTAGCAGGCTTCCACCATGATTCCTATCAGAACAGCGGCATCTAGAAGATGCCATAACTTCTGGAGAGAAAAAAGCAGGTCTCAAGGAAAGCACCCAAAGTAAAAATGGCTTCAGATGCTCACCAACAATATTAAAAACTAAAAAGAAATACACAAATCCTTCCCAATTTTAAAGGAACATTATTTACAACCCACAATTCTACACTCAGCCAATCTATCAATGAAATCTGAGCATAAAATACAGATTTTGGACAATAAGACCTCAAAAAATTTTCCTCCCAAGCACCCTTTCTCAGGTAACTACTAGAGGACATGCTCCACTGTAATAAATAAATAAATAAATAAAATTAAAAAAATTAAAAAAAAACAAGAAAGAGGATGGTCAGATACAGAAAAAAACAGGAGCACCTACATCAAAGCGTGTGAAGTGAATCCCCGTGATGATAATGTAGAAATCATAGACAGCCACTTAAGAGTGTGGAAATAAACAGTTCAGGGTAAAGCAGGACAGAACTTCTCAGGAAGACAAAATGATAGAATAAATAGGATTGTTTCAAGAAGACTGACAACCGGCAAAGAGCTTGGGGTTGGTTTAGTGATAAATACATCACAAATCAAGGAAATACTAACTCTAATTACCAAATACTGCATGCACACACACACAATGGCAGGAAAGGAAAAGTAATACTAGTCTACTGCATAGCTCAGCTGTGACGTATTTACACATAATAATGTTAACATAATAGTGTCATAATAACGTTAACATTGAATATTGATCTACCAAAATTATAATATAACCTATATTTACAGGTAGATAGAAAATGGTATGTATGTGTGTTGAGGATGGAGGAAAGAAAGGAAAAAAAAATGCTATCTTCTGAACTGGGAAGTCTAGACCTAAAAAAGAAAAATCCAAGAAGTTGCAACATCAAAGCATTATTTAGAGACATGAAGGTAAATAATAAAACAAGTGAAAGAGATAAAATTAGTTGCCTACATAGAACTGGAAATGAGTGGTGAGGATCCACAGAGCTACCAGTTTTTTGTTTTTGTTTTTTTAAGATCGTATTTATTTATTTGAGAGAGAGAGCATGAGCCAAAGGGAGGAGCAGAGGCAGAGGGAGAAGCAGACTGCCCACTGAGCAGGGAGCCCATGCAGGGGCTCCATCCCAGGACCCTGAGATCATGACCTGAGCCAAAGACACTTAGCTGACTGAGCTACCCAGGTGCCCCAGAGCTACTGTTTTTAAAAACAAATCTTTGCTTTACTCTTTAAAATACATTCATAACTGATAATACTTTTAAGTTTTTATTTTAATTCCAGTTAGTTAACATACAGTGTTATATTACTTTCAGGTGTACCATATAGTGATTCAACAATTCCATACAGCACCTGGCACTGATCACAAGTGCACTCCTTAATCCCATCACCTATTTAATCCATGCCCTCATCCCACCTCCCTTCTGGTAACCATCAGTTTGTTCTCTATAGTTAAGACTCTGCTTCTTGATTTGTCTCCCCCTTTTTTTCCCTTTGCTCATTTGTTTTGTTTTTTAAATCCCACATCCGAATGAAAACATGGTATTTGTCTTTCTCTAACTGACTTCTTTCACTTAGCATTATACTCTCTAGCTCCATCCATGTCATTGTGAATGACAAGATTTAATTCTTTTTTATGACTGAAAAATATTCCATAATATATATACCACATCTTCTTTATCCATTCATCAGTCGATGGACACTTGGGCTGTTTCCACAGCTTGGTTATATAAATAATGCTGCTTTAAGCACAGAGGTAAATGCACCCATAACTGATAATTTCTTAAGAGAAACAGACTGAGTTCCATTGAAATTAAGAAGTTTTCTCAAGGAGAGACGACTGGGTGGCTCAGTTGGTTAAGCATCTGCCTTCCGCTCAGGTCATGATCCCTGGGATCAAGCACAGCATCAGGCTCCTTGCTCAGCGGGGAGCCTGTTGCTCCCTCTCCCTCTGCCCCACCTCCCACTTGTCCACACTCTATCTCCCTCTTTCAAATACATAAATAAAAAATCTTTTAAAAAAAATAGTAAGTTTCCTCAAGGATACCCAGTGAATCAGGGAAAGAAGGGAAGGAGAATAGAACCCAAATCTATTAACTAAAACCTACAGTTTTCTTCCTACTATTGTCTTAAATAAATCTGATTTTCTTTTTCAATTTATTTATTTATTTATTTGTGAGAGAGAGAGACAGAGCATGAGCAGGGGGGAGGGGGCAGAAGGATAAATAAAAGGAAAAGCAGACTCCCCACTGAGCAGGAAGCCCCGATGTGGGGCTCGGTCCCAGGACCCTGGGATCATGACCTGAGCCGAAGACAGACACTTAACCGACTGAGCCACCCCGGTGCCCCTAAATAAATCTGATTTTTAAGAAATTAAAACTTACTAATAGCAACAATGTTAGATACATTGTGCAGTAGATTCATGGTCTTTAGATTGAAAAATATTTCTAGTTTTCAAAAAAACTATTGGAGGTGTTATCTCCAGCCCAGATGAATTAGTGACAGTGGCCCGAAAAGGGAAAGGGCAAGCTACTCAGTGGGATGTGAATGACAAAAACAAACACATAACTAATCCCATTATCATCCAAAACATATGTGCGTACAGCTGGATATGATTAATTTTGAAAAGAAAACAGTGAATTGGTTTTGATTTCTAAAGAAATAGAAACACACTGAATTTTTGCTAAAGTTGTGTAATTATAAAATGGCATTTTCCACATTTTAAGCAGTTACCAGCTGTCATATTTATGATAGTAACATTGGTGGGGAAGAAACCTAGTCAAATGGAAGAAAGAACAACTGGAGAGGACAAATGTGTAAAAAAGGTAGAGATAAGTGGTACAACTGGGTAACACAGAGAAAATCCCAGATACTCAACCAAGAAGCTTTGGGAGTGGCTCTGGTTGGCAGATAAGCGACTTGCACAAAGCACATTTGAATTTTATAAAGCCAATCTGAACTAGAAATATGGAAGTCTCACCTCCTCAAAGTTACCCAACCAAGACTACATACAGAACCCCTGTGCTCCTGACAGCTGTTTCCATGCTGCAGGATCACTAAATCAAATGGGTCACTGACATGATAATTCCTAAGAGCAAATGTCCTCTGGGTGAGCCACCGTATCACAAGTAGAAGAAAGAATCTGAGGATAATTCAGACAATAGCTTCTAAATATTTTGAAACGACAACCACCAGATACAACTCCCCAGTGAAAAGCTGAACTGTGGGCCCACAGGGGTGAATTATGCCCCGCTAGGTATGCCTTGATCAATCCATCCCTTACAAAATTGGAAATGTTCACATTCATAAAATTTGCATTTCTGTAATTACGGATGAACTGATATCATATCTAGAATTTACTTCAAAATAATCTGGTGGGAGACACCTGGGTGGCTCAGTTGGTTGGGTGTCTGACATCAGCTCAGGTCATGATCTTGGGGTCCTGGGATTGAGCCCCTCATCAGGCTCTATGCTCAGCAGTAAGTCTGCTTCTCCCTCTCCCTCCGCCCCCTCCCTCTCCCTGCTCATGTTCTTTCACTCTCTCAAATAAATAAATAAATAATCTTTAAAAATATCTAACTTACTAAAAACCATAATAAAATACAATAAAAAATAATCTGGTGGTGGGGACTTGGGAGGGTGGGGGTGGAAAGTGAGTGAGCGTAAGTGAAATAAAATTGACCATGAGCTTATAAGGGCTGTTCGGTGATGGAGACATGGAAGTTCATTTTCTTTTCTTACTACTTTTGTTACATTTGAAATTTTGGCAAAAACACAATAACCAGTTGTGTTCTTTTTCCTCTTTATTTCCATCTTCTCTTACAAAATTGGAAAATTTATCCTCTGGGAAATTTTGAATTGGAAGATTTTTCCCCTGATACCCTCTACGATGGCATCAATAGGCGAGAGCTAATGAAGAAAATTGAAGAGAGTCTAAAAGATTTTGTGGGGTACCATCAAGAAGACTAATATGGGGGTCCTGGTGGCTCAGTCAGTTAAGTGTCTGCCTTCAGCTCAGGTCATGATCCCTGGGTCCTGGGGTCAAGTCCCCCATGGGGCTCCTTCCTCAGTGGGGAGACTGCTTCTCCCTCTGCCTGCTGCTCCCCCTGCTTGTGCTCTCTCTCTCTCTCTGTCAAATAAATAAATAGAATCTTAAAAAAAAGAAGAAGAAGACCAATATAACATTATGGAAGTCCCAGAAGAGAAAAAGGAGCAGAGAGCCTATTCGAAGAAACAATGGCCAAAACTTCCCAAATTTGAAGAAGAAAATGGATATTCAACTTCAAGAAGCTCAGCAAACTCCAACTAGAATAAAACAAAGAGATTCACACTGAGACACTTTATAATCAAATTGTCAAAAATCACAAAAGAATCTTGAAAGCAGTGAGAGAAAAGCAACTCAATGTGTACAAGGATGCTCTTATTGGATGATCCGCAGATTTTTAGCAGAAACCTTGCAGGAAGGAAGGGAATGGGTAATATATTCAGTTTTGAAAGGGAAAAAACTGCCAACCACGAATACCATATCTGGCAAAAGTGACCTTCAAAAATTAAGGAGAAATTAAGACTTCCTCAAATAAACAAAAACTGAGGCAAACTGAAAGCATAGATGTCACCAGTAAAGGTAAATATATAAACACAGAGTACTGTGATACTGTAATGGTGGTGTACTTTTAATTCTGGGATAGGATTTAAGAGACAAAATGTAAGAGGTAACTATACATTTACATTAACGGAGATACAATATAAAAATATGTAACTTGTGACATTGAAAACAACGGGAAGGGGGCAGAAATGTAAAGGAGCAAAATTTTAGTATGCAAATAAAATTTTTATCAGTTTTAAATAGAGTTTTATAACTTCAGTAACTTTTTTAAAGATTAATTTATTTTAGAAAGAGAGAGAGAGCAGGGGAGGGGCAGAGGGAGAGGGAGAATTTCAAGCAGACTCCTCATGGAACACAGAGCCTGAAGTGGAATTCGATCCCAAGACCCTAAGATCAGGACCTGAGCTGAAATCAAGAGTCGCTCGCTTAACCGGCTGAGCCACCTAGGCGCCCCAATTTTAAGAATTTTAGTTCAGTCTTAGCTCTGTTGTGAACTGTTTGAGCCCATATTCAATCAGATCACCGTTGCCTCTCCATAAAAATTATCCTACCACAAAAAGTAAGGATATAATTATGAAGTACTTCATGTTATGGACCTTTGACCATATGTAAATTTTCAATCAATAATCAATAAATGTACGCTGAGTACCTACATGAATTAGGCATTAGTATAGGCACTAGAGAACTAACATAAGAACCATTCCTCTCTCTCGCTTGCTCACTTTCTCTCTCTCAAATAAATAAAATCTTTAAAAAAAAGAAATGATTCCTGTTCTCATGTCATTCAGGGAAGAGATATAAACGCATTATTCAAATTTATTTTGTGATATAGTTTTATTTTTTTATATTTATTTATTTATTTTTGATATAGTTTTTTTAATTTTTTTTAAATTTATTTATTCTACAGAGATAGAGACAGCCAGCGAGAGAGGGAACACAAGCAGGGGGAGTGGGAGAGGAAGAAGCAGGCTCATAGCGGAAGAGCCTGACGTGGGGCTCGATCCCATAAGGCCGGGATCACGCCCTGAGCCGAAGGCAGACGCCCAACCGCTGTGCCACCCAGGCGCCCCTATTTTTGATATAGTTTTAGTCAAAATATGTAGTTTTAAACAGGTTCAGAAATATCTGCCTAAAGACATAATGTAGTTAGAAGAATATTAAAGCAGGCATTTTTCTCTCTAGAGAATGAGGGGAAACTAAAGTTTTCTCAGATCCCAACTTTTCTCAAGAAATATTAAAATGTTTTATTCCAGGGGCGCCCGAGTGGCTCAGTCCGTTAAGTGCCTGCCTGCGGCTCAGGTCAGGATCCTGGGGTCCTGGAATTGAGCCCCACATGGGGCAGGCTCCCTGCTCAGCGGGAGGTCCGCTTCTCCCTCTGCCCCTCCCCCCATTCATGCTTGTGCATGTGCATGCTCTCTCTCAAATAAATTCTTTTAAAAAAAAGGGAGTTCAAAAAAATAAAAAATAAAAAGCTTTATTCTGGAAATCTTTTAGCAAGCAGATATATATTTCATTCATTTTCACAACTCTGAAAAAGTACAGAAGCATATAACTCATCCCCCCAGTTAATGTGACTTACTAGGGTGGTAAGGCTCTGAAGGGAGGAGTAAGATACTTAAGGTTCCCTGATGGCTCCTGAGAGCAGACCATAAACTGGTATCTATGTTTCTGGATTGCACAGGGAAGACATTAAGATGCGGCTTTTTGCACACAAATTTTCCAGGCTTCTTTTAAGAAAAAGACATAAACGACAAACTGATTATCAGAGATCATTGGCCAGTGGCCAATGGTACAGTGGCCAGATTTTGAACTAAAAAATCATGTCATGTATGGCCTGGCAAGTATATATTCATTGACAAGAACAAAAGCCAATTCTTGAAAATTCAAGACTTTTGGCCTCCACAAAGGTCAACAGAGTCAGGCCAATATAATCCATCCTTGCTCCAGAGATTATAGCAGTAAAAAGGCAGTGATGCTCACAGTAATTACCAGAATAACTATTAGAGTAGTTCTCACTGTGGGCCAGTTTCCATTTAATCCTCAAGACAGCTCTGTGTAGTAGGTACCAGTATCATCCCTGTTTTACATGTAAGAAAACTGAAACTCAGAGACATAACGCAACTCTCCCCAGGTCACACCACTATAAGTAGCCAAGCCGACAGCTTTAGAAGGCAGCCAGGTGTAAAGTACGAACTCTTTTTTTTTTTTTTTAAAGATTTTATTTATTTATTCGACAGAGATAGAGACAGCCAGCGAGAGAGGGAACACAAGCAGGGGTAGTGGGAGAGGAAGAAGCAGGCTCATAGCAGAAGAGCCTGATGTGGGGCTCGATCCCATAACGCCGGGATCATGCCCTGAGCCGAAGGCAGGCGCTTAACCGCTGTGCCACCCAGGCGCCCCTNTAAAGTACGAACTCTTAACCGCTAGGCCACGAGGCCTTCCAGAACGAGGCTAAGATAACAGAAGATGCTAAACACCTACTGATTCATCTAATAAACATGAAATTGTGCTTAAATAGAGCCTTCATATCCAAGTGTGTTGTATTGGATTCAAATTCTGGGAAAATTGGCTCATGCTAGTCCAACATTTTCTAGCTAATCAATTCACCATTCTCTGGCCTCTGTAAACAAGCATTTTCCTTAAAATAAGGTCTTTGCATTTTCATGTCACTTTCACACACATACGTGTGTGTTTCACATGCTCCAAGGGCATCCCAGAGAGACATTACAAAATTAAGCAAAAGGGAGTAGATGATTTTTTAGGAAAACAAAAGCAAAGAGTAAGTTCTACTTGCTACTTTAAAGTACTACATGAAAGGGTCGCCAGGGTGACTCAGTCAGATAAGCATCCAACTCTTGATCTCAGCTTGGGTCTTGATCTCAGGGTCGTGAGACTAAATAAATAAATAAATGAATAATAAAACTGCATGAGCATAGTAAATGATGTTTCACTGAACATTGGAAACTGAAGTGTTACTAAAATGAAATTTTTCTTAACCGAACAAAATTTTTCAGTCTACCATGTTTTTTTTTTTTTTAAGATTTTAAAAAAAAAAAAAAAAAAAAAAAAAAAAAAAAAAAAAAAAAAAAAAAAAAAAAAAAAAAAAAAAAAAAAAAAAAAAAAAAAA
>NC_048228.1:41270549-41306869 GCF_002007445.2 Ailuropoda melanoleuca | reverse complement strand
CTGTGCCACCCAGGCGCCCCAGTCTACCATGTCTAAAAGAATTTTTCTTGGGGGGCGCCTGGGTGGCACAGTGGTTAAGCGTCTGCCTTCAGCTCAGGGCGTGATCCCGGCGTTATGGGATCAAGCCCCACATCAGGCTCCTCTGCTATGAGCCTGCTTCTTCCTCTCCCACTCTCCCTGCTTGGTGTTCCCTCTCTCGTTGGCTGTCTCTATCTCTGTCAAATAAATAAATAAAATCTTTAAAAAAAAAATAAAAAAATAAAAAATAAAAATAAAAGAATTTTTCTTGGGGTGTCTGGCTGGCTCAGTCGGTGGAGCACGTGACTCTTGATCCCAGGATTGTGGGTTCAAGCCCCACATTGGATGTAAAGATTGCTTAAAAATAAAATATTTAAAAAAAAATAGAATTATTCTCTCTCCTTTTTGGTGTCTCCAAGATGCAAATTCAGAATAATACCACTGACAAGGAGTTTCCTCTTCCCTTAGTGCAATTTTGTGAAAATCACAATAAATAATCCCACAAATGACTCAATTTCAGCTACTTTTTCATCTACTTACAGTGTTGTCACTTGGGGTGCAAAGGAAGAAGTATGTGGCAGGGACCCAGAAGATCTGTCAGAGCTGTCCGTCAACTCGCAGGAGCTGGGTCATCCACCAGTAGGCATCGTATGTCGGCACGCAGCTGCACACAGTGAAAGGCTGGAGACCTTCATTGCCTTGGATGTGGAAAGCACTCAGCACAGATTCAATTATGAGATGATGACCACTTAGGTGGAAGAGGTCTTCTCAAACCAACTTGCCTCTTTCTTAGGGAAAGCTGAATTTCCTCAGCTGCGTTCTCCTGACACTTCAAGTTATTTAAGCGCTTCATTTCATACTCCCTTTCAAGTTTGATGGCTGGAAAATAAAATACATGGAGCAATCCCACTGACTTTTTTCACCAGGTATAATATTGTTAAAAATGAACATTGAATCACATGGCAAAATTCACATTCTTAGATACTAAACAAGAAGTGTTCCATAGAGGAGAGGTATGGGTGTGAATGAGCAGATTTAAACATTTCTCTGATAATAAGCAAAATAACATAGATAAAATTTGCTATTTACTAAAGTAGCTCTTACAGAACTCACATTCTGCAGAAGGCAGCAGAGCACTCTTGGTTTTAGTTTTTTTGAGGTATAAAGAACTACCAAATGTAACTTCTCCCAAGAAACGCAACTTGATGCTGGCTAGGTTCGTGTACCAGGTCTTTGTAAGCAAAGCAAGTTCCCAAGGTTCCTGTCTGGAGCAAAAATTCATTAATTCATTCAATAAATATTTACTGAGCATCTATCGTGGGATATATAGAAGATATCTTAATTCCAGTTCCATTTTCCACTAGACACTTTTGCTTATGGGGGGAATTCAGGATTTTCCAGAGGAGAAGGAGACTTACATTAAATGTATAAGGTATAATATATTATATATTATATATATACACACGCACACATATATGTGTATAGAAAAATTACAATAAATTAAAATGACAGGAACTTCTGATCTAAAACAGCCTCCCTGCAGTCAATCCAATCTTTCCATGTCTTTGAAGAGGATACGGTAAAGAACTGTATGCTCCAAGTCTTTTCTGGCTGATCACAAATATGGCCATATTAGGGAAGGAGAAAGAGGAATAATCGTGCATTGAGCAGGCTGCCTGGCATACACTAAAGCTTTGAGGGTATGATCTTATTTTAATCTTTATAACCACCATGCGGTAGACAAGGAAACAGAGACTCAGAAGTTAATTAAGAACCAGAGCTGGTACTTAGCCTAGGGGTAGTTATTTAGAAGGACTAGTACCAAGAGAATCCTCAGAAAACTAAAGAAGGGGAGGAAATCGCAAACTATAATATTAAAAATAATTACCACGAACTTCAAATTAATTGTTTTATATATTCTAATTGGAAATTTAAAATGTCAACCACATGTTTTTCATCCACAGAGTCCGTATGAGTTCATATGCATTAGGAACGGTAAAAGATGTGCTCTGGAACAAACTGGGGAAATGACAGTGTTCTGTACATGGGTCTACTTGTTTTCCTCTATTTCATCATCTAAATTTAAGGAGCGACTTGAAGTTTACAATTATTGCAAATGCATTTGAACAAAGGCACAAAGATGTATTTATAAGGATGTTCACTGAAGCATTGTTTGTCAAAAAAAAAAAAAAAAACTCACAAAATAGCCTTAACATCTATCAGGAAGAGCTTGGTTAAGCACACTGTGGCACATACACATAATGAAAGAATGAGGTTTATCCTTAGATGTTGATTTAGAAAGACGAGCAATAAAACGGCTAATTCTTATCTAGCACTTACTATATGCTGGGCCCTGTTTTCATCAGTTTACACATGTGAACACCTTTAATTGCCTATGAGGTAGGCGGGTGCTACTGTTATGCTCATTTGACGCATTAGGAAACAAGAGTAGAGCAACTTGCTCAAGATCACAAGGCTATTGGTCATGGTAATAGGATTTGAATCCAGAAAGTCAGGCTCTAGAATCGGAGGTCTTAACCATTAGGCTATATAAGATACGGTGGGGGAGGGAGCAAAGTTCAACACAATCACACATGTAAAAACATATGTGTGTATGTGTGTTTATGTGTATCTTGTATAGCAGACAAAAATTCTAGGAAAATATAAAACATTTTACCTGAGTGGGATTGGGCGGAGTGGGAATTGAGATATGAGAGATACCATTTTTATTTTCCTTTCAAATGCTTCTATTCTGTTTGAATATCTTGTATGTATTTTTCATAATCCTCTAAAAACACCTAGCTAAAAAATCAAGGTGAGGAGATGCCTTAGCAAATGAATTCCAAGGAGTGTCACTACCATTCTTTTCCTCTTTATTTACTGTTCTTTTAAATATGATATCCAACATTTTCTTGTAAGAATGATGGATAAGGCGCTGGTTTTGCAGAGACTATTCATGATATAAAATCCCACATGACCAAAACTGCAGAATCCGTGCTTTCAATTATTCTCCAAACATAGGATTATCTCCATTACCAAAAAAAATCACATTTATAATCATGTTGACTACCACAGTACTTGCCAATAATAGTTTAAGGTCTACACACCTACCGAAATGGCAAAACTAAATAAAATGCGATGGTGAGTTTGCTCTGGTTTTCCTATAGTTGTAGTTTTAGAATCCCAAACAGTGCCTCCATTTACTTCTTAGAATATTGTTTATAAAGAAAAATTCAACTGACTCATAATGGCAAATATGTCATAGACTGTGGCAGAGAGGTTAAAAAAACAAGTCCAAAAATTAAAAACAAACAAAAAAACCAAGGCAGCACTAGGACACTACAGGGAGAAACTACCATGGGACAGCTATGGGTTTACTGTATGTCAAGCAATGTGCAAGTATCTTACAGTATTTGTATTCTACATCATACATTGATAGGTTCATTTTACAGATGTGGAAGCCAAGATACAGAGAAGTTAAATCATTTACTCAAGGCAGCATAGGGAGCCAGGGCAGGGCCGGGCTTTGAGCTCAGGTCTTTTTTTTTTTTTTTTTTTCCAATAAACATGTGGATTTATTTAATCAGTTTGGTAGGTGAAACAGATTGGCTTTGCAGTATAAAAATATGGAATGCTTCACAAATTTGCATGTCATCCTTGCACAGGGGCCATCTAATCTTCTCTGTTTCATTCCAGTTTCAGTATATGTGGGGCCCAATCTTACTGATTGCAAAGCCCACGTTGTCCGTAGCATACATACATCACCTGCCAAAGTGTACAGGAGGCAAAACTGACTCTTTATACCAGCCAATTAAATGCTTGGTTAAGATATATCTGACACCAAGACATTTTTAGGTAGATTTACACTATCTACAGAGGTATTTTAACCTAAAAGATGTTGTTTTGGAGTAAGAAGACAGACTTCCATCCCTGTCACTTGTTTACTCCATGACTGTGATTTTGATCAACGCATTTCTCCAAACCTCAGTTTGTGTTGTTTTGTTGTAAAGACCAAGTAAGATAGTTTGTAAATTCTTATTAAAAGCACTTTCCTTAAAAAAAAAATCACTATTGAGATAACCGAAAACACTTCACATAGTCCAGTATCTCATGGGGAATATAAGGGTTTCCGATACTTTTATTTTACCCACTCCCAGTCAATGCTCACCACGATGAAAATACTTACACTTTATAACAACTGCCCCGCAATATGGTTTTCACTGTGTTCTTTCTTGTCAAACCATAAGCCATGGTGAATTACCACAGTCCAATTTCTTATCATAGGTGCCTGATGGAATGACTGCCATACTCTGTTCACTTTACCTGAAATGTTTGCAACTCACAGAATTAATGGCTTTCACTTTAATACCTTTTAATACCCAGATAATAAAAAGACTTAGAAAGAGCATTTCTGAACGTCAGAACGTCCCTAATAAATATTCCTTGAAGCTGAACGCCTAATATACAACCGTGTTCCCTTTCATTTTCCATGAACTCATTTTATCATTTCTTGCCCTGTACGGAGAAAATGTCAAGTTAACAACATCGGCATTCCGTCACTGCCCAAGCCTGCCAAACTGGCTCAAACACCTCACCCAAACGTGTCTGACTTTGGCAATGTTAAGTGACAAATGGTTCTGCGGGTACGGGAACTTCCCGTTCCGCGCCCGAGCCCTTAAAGAACGCAAATCTTCCCAGGATTTCCCTTTTTCCAAAATCTCAGCTTACCCGGAAGCGGCCCACTGTAGGCGCCCCTCCCACCGACACGCCCACCGCCCCTCCCGCGCACTCTTCAGAGGGGCCAGCCCCCCGCAGCCCGGGTGCGCTGTTCGGAGCAGGAGCCTGCCGGAGGAAGTGGGTGGAGCCTCGGCCGCCTGCAGCGCCGGGGCGGAGGGGCGGGCCCTTCCACCGCCCCTTCCCACGCCGGCGCCCCACCCCTCCTCCCACCCCCACCCAACGCGCGGCCGGCACGCCCCGTCAGCCTGGGCCTCGAGGGCGCGTCCCCGGGGTGGGGGGAGAGGGGGGCGGGCGCCGGCGCCTGATTACTGGAGCTCGCTGGTCTCGGAGGTTCGCGGTCCCCCGTGGGCCGAGGGCGGAGCGCGCGCTCGATTAGGCACCCAAGGCCGCGCACAGGGCCGGCCCGCGCCGCGGGCACACGCCTCCTTCCTGCTCGCGCCCGAGCTGCGGGCCGCGCCCAGGACCGCGGTGCTTCGCGTCACGCGGAGGCCTCAATAAAGGGCTTTGTGGTGCCAGTCCCTTCCTCCAGGGCCCCGGGGAGCCAGGCCCGGGACGGGGTCCCGCGGAGGCCTGCGGGTTAAGCAGTCGAGGCTCTCACACACTTGACGGAACAAAACTTACGAGCGAAAGAGCTGTAAGCTAGGCCTTTCTCTGAAAATGACACTTTTGAATGTCAGGGAGTTGAATTGAAGCGACCTGTTGTGGGGACCATTTGGGGGCACCACTTAAATGTGCTCGGTTCTGACGTGTTCACTGTGATCGAGGCTCCCTGGTGACGCCTGAGGAGCGGAGGCGCTATTGTCAATGTTCGCCCTCCCTGGTGGGTCAAGGCAGCTAGAAACGCCAAAAAGCCCCAGGCCTACATGTGATAGTTACGTGTTCGTCGTCGTGGTCAGGGCAAGACAGGAAAGGAGGCCTGACGAACCAGTTTCTGAAGTCATGACACTGTGGTGATTCAGGATGAATCTGTATTTTAATACATCAGATGGTCACCACTTAAACGTCAAATGAAAATAGCCTACCTATTTTGCGTGGGTCTTGCAGTCAGAACGGGTTTGGAATTCTAGTTCTGCTACTTGCTGACTTTAAGTTCTTGCCTATGTAAATTCTCTAATCCTCAGTTTCTCCATCTGTAAAACAAAGTATCACACTCTGTATCTTGCAGGGTCCTTGTGAGGATTAAAGATCATGCATAAATTCTCTGGCAACATGGTAATTGTCTAATTTTGCACCTAGTAACAACTTTATGAGATAGGCAAGGGATACTTATTACTCCAATTATGGAGAGGAGGAATGAACTCAAGTTAAAGGACTGCCCGAGTTGTTGCAGGACCAACTTTTGAAGCTAAACAGGGTACCCTTTCCACCCTGACAAGATACCTCTGATACTAGCTCCTATCTAATTAGGATAGGCTGGTAGGCTTGAACCACCTTTGGAGGTGGTTTTTGCTTCCCCAAAACTAGAGGTGAGGACTCCTTCACTCTTTAACATTTCTGTTCTAGTACCATTGGAAAAGGAGCCTCAAGGAGAGTGGGTGTTAGTTTTTAACACAGTGTTGAATCCATTAATGGGCTGTAACATCAATGTAGTAGATTTTGAACTGAATTTTTTTCAAACAGGTGGGGAGTGAGAGTACATCGTGCAAATAAGTCTATTGTTTTGTGGAACTTACATTTTTGTTATTTATATGGACTTTTTTATGCTTGTGTGTGTATTCAGATTCAATATAAAACACAGTTCTTTTTTTTTAAGATTTTATTTGTTTATTTGACAGAGATAGAGACAGCCAGCGAGAGAAGGAACACAAGCAGGGGGAGTGGGAGAGGAAGAAGCAGGCTCATAGCGGAGGAGCCTGATGTGGGGCTCCATCCCATAACGCCGGGACCACGCCCTGAGCCGAAGGCAGACGCTTAACGACTGCGCCACCCAGGTGCCCCAAAACACGGTCCTCACAATGGGTCTAAAAAGTGTGAAAGCCAGTGTCTAAGATCATTTCATTTTAGAGATGAAAAAACGAAGACCAGCTTGTTAACTGAAATCACACCCAGATGGGGCAGAGATAGGCCACTTTAGGGTTGTGGCTCATGGAGCTGTGGCTGTTCTCTTTTTATAGAGGAAGAAATCAAGATCTAGGGAGAGGATATGTCCAGGGCCCCACTGAGAGAGATTAGACAGCCTGTGATTTCTCCAAGTTTGAACCTCATTTCCTGTATATGTGTATGATTCCTGAGAATTGTCTTTAGTTATTTCCTATGTGACTCATTTTGAACAAATATGGTAGAAGTTACGGAGTATGACTTCTGACACCAGGTCATAAAAGGTATTATGGCTTCCTTCTTGTGGTCTCTCTTGGATCACTAACCCTAGAAGAGATCAGATGCCATGTTAGGGCACACTCAAGCCATCTTATGGAGAAATTCACATGCAAAGGAATAGAGGCCTCTAGCCAACAACTGGTGCGGTGCTGTAGCCTCTTGCCAGCACTCATATGAGTGAGCCAGCTTGGAAGCAGACCCTCCAAGGCTCCATCAAGCCTTCAGATAACTGCAGGCCCAGCTGATGTCTTCACTGAAACTTCATGGGAGACCCTGAGTGAGAACCATCTAGCTAAGCCACTCCAGGATTCCTGGCCCTTAGAAAATATGAAAATAAATGTTTATCATTTTAAGCCACCAAACTTCAGAGTATTTGTTACAGAGCAACAGATAACCAATATACCTCTTGTGGAAGGAATATTTTACACAGAGGAAAATAGCCATATTTTTATAATTAAGATTAATAATTTGATAAAATGAACAGTAAAACACATTATGCTTTACAGACTCTTTCTGGGCAGCTGAAATCTCATCTATGACCAGTTAAGAGCTTTAAAAACTGTCAACACAGAAAATATATGGTAAGTACCACTCTCCCATATGTCTTTAAAAACAAAAATAACGTTAAATCTTATAGAAGGTGGAACGATATACAATAAAGATCTGGTTCTCGCTCCACCCCCGTAAAGACTATTTTAGTAGTTTTTTTTTTTTTGAATTATCGCATCATTTCTAAACATTTCTCTGTCTCCCACCCACCCGTCTCCCACCCACCCCCTCTCTCTCCTTTCCTCCTCCTCCCTTCCTTTCTTTTTTCTTTTCTCTATGACCCCCGCCCCCCCCCGCCCGCTTTTCTGGTGCCCTACACTTATCTTCCTATTGGGTAAGCCTTCACGGATTATTCCAAAAAGTTGGCAGGGTTCGTTCAAATTGGTTAAGAGAACATTGCTGCCACCTGCTGTTAGAACTAAGGTACAAACAGGTATGCAAGGAGGATAACATGTAACACCACAAAAAAGCAGTAACAGTGTGATGTTTACTACACTTTGGGCACTGTTCAAGGTACTTCCTATACATTGCCTCACTTAATTATCACAACCATAGATGCCATTATAAATTAAGTGGTGTGATATTTCAGGATATTAGAGAAGTAAAAACTGAGGCACCTCAAGCATGAATAACTTTTCCAAAGTCACAGGACTTGACCCAAGACCATGCAATTCTGATATTCTTCTTTGTACCATACTATACATTCTCCCAGGGTTGTAATTAGGGCTAGGTTTTAAGGTTTACACTTGTATATTTTTGCAACTGCCCTTTTCAAATACTCTGTTAATTTCTCATCATACAGATATTAACAGAATATTGTTGGGCCAGCAATCATTCTTCTCCCTGTCATCTGAACCTCACAGCTTAGTGGGGAAGAGGATAATAGTTTTCCTAAGACAATTAAGGAAGAAAAGGATTTATAGGGCTACTAAATGACTTGCTTACAATTACATAACTAGTAAATTGCAGAACCTAATTTAGCCCAGGTCAGTTTCACTCCTGACATACGTCCTTTGAGTTCTCTGGATCCCCTGACTAAATTATATATCCCTCTGCCCATGAGATGCCCATTATATCCTTACAATAACATTGACTACCCGTCCATTTTATTTGAAATTGACAAAGTAGGTTTCTTTCTTTCTTTTTTTTTTTTTAAGATCTTATTTATTTATTTATTTGGGAGAGAGCGCACAAGCAGGGGGAGTAGCAGAGGGAAAGGGAGAAGCAAGCTCCTTGTTGAGCAGGGAACCCAACATAGGGCTCCATCCCAGGATCCTGGGATCATGACCTGAGCCAAAGGCAGAGGCTTAGTGACTAAGCCACCCAGGCGCCCCAGCAGAGTAGGTTTCTATACCTTAAACACATTAGTGCCTGACTAACATGGAAAATAATAGCCACAAAATAGTGTCCAGGCTCCTCTGCTCTCCTTAGAGGTGGAAATTACAATTTCTCAGGTGCCCAGTTGATAAACTCCTGTTCTTTGGGAGGCAAAGCAGGTCAGAATCTATTACCCTAATCCAAGACTGTAGTGTGTGATTTATAGCCTAGGATTCTCCCCAGAACAAAACTCAGAGCAGTAAGCATCCCCTCTGGCAGGATGGTGAACCCGCATCTGCCGTGGAGCAGGTCACATCAGGATAGCTAGCCCCTGACAACTACACTGGGATTCCTCCACTGTGCAAGCATACAGCATTAGTTGTAAGAATAGGAAGAAAGGTATTTCTTTACACATCGTAATATATGAGGGCTTTGGAGTGTTAGTTACAATGTCACCCTGTAAAGTACTAATTAAAACAAAGGATTTATCTACTTTGGTCCAATTGACATTTCAATTCCATACTAGTTTATAATAACTAGGAAAGTAAGAACAATTAGAAGATTAAGATGAGGTCTCCAGTTATTCATTAAATATTTGTTAAAATTAGTCACATTTTATTGACTTTTTAAATAAATAATAAATCATATCAATTGAGCTTTTTCCTGAGGAGATACAGACCAGATGAAGAGGTGGTATGCTCTGACAGAAGAGGTCTAACTAGGAATCAAAAAACCTAGCCTAGAGGGGTGCCTGGGTGGCGCAGTCGTTAAGCATCTGCCTTCGGCTCAGGGCGTGATCCCGGCATTCTGGGATCGAGCCCCGCATCAGGCTCCTCTGCTAGGAGCCTGCTTCTTCCTCTCCCACTCCCCCCGCTTGTGTTCTCTCTCTCGCTGGCTGTCTCTGTCAAATAAATAAATAAAATCTTTAAATAAAAAAAAAAAACTAAGCTAGAGACCCTTTATAAATATGAAAAGTTTTTTTTTTAAAGATTTTATTTATTTATTTGACAGAGATAGAGACAGCCAGCAAGAGAGGGAACACAAGCAGGGGGAGTGGGAGAGGAAGAAGCAAGCTCATAGCGGAGGAGCCTGATGTGGGGCTCGATCCCAGAACGCCGGGATCACTCCCTGAGCCGAAGGCAGATGCTTAACCACTGCACCACCCCGGCGCCCCAGTATGAAAAGTTTCTAAGCCTTTGTGTCATTTATGAAACCAGACCAATAGCACCCCAAAATATTTTTATGATTGATTCCATGAATCTGTCTAAATCTTTCACATAATTACAGTACTAAGTTTTTAATAAGTTATCCTAATAATTTTGCATGTTTTGTATTTTGACATATTTATGTAAAGAATTCATTAAAGTTCAGTAGTTAGAGCATGTGACTCTCGATCTTGGGGTCATAAATTCAAACCCCATGTCAGGCATAGACATTACTTAAAAATAAAGAAAGAAAGAATTCATTAAAGTTCATATAGGATATAAAGTGTATTTGTCCTAACCTTCTTTTTTTGAAGATATATATCCCAGGCTTACAATATCCACATAGTCCTTTTATTTTTTTTTTTTAAAGATTTTATTTATTTATTCAACAGAGATAGAGACAGCCAGCGAGAGAGGGAACACAAGCAGGGGGAGTGGGAGAGGAAGAAGCAGGCTCATAGCAGAGGAGCCTGATGTGGGGCTCGAATCCCATAACGCCGGGATCACGCCCTGAGCCGAAGGCAGACGCTTAACCGCTGTGCCACCCAGGCGCCCCCCACATAGTCCTTTTAATTTTATTCATCTCAATAGTTCATAGTTCATCGTAAGCTTTAATTCAATTAGATTCAAGCCAATTTAACACACATCTGTCGAGCACTTTCTGTATGCAAAGCTTTGTGATTGGCCCCCATAGTCTAAAATTTGTCCCTCTTTTCCCCTCCCCCCATATGTAAGAAAAGCTCTCTTTTAGAGAGAGTTTTTTACAGCTACATGCAAAAGAATGACACTGGACCACTTTTTTACACCATATACAAAAATAAATTCAGTACGTATTAAAGACTTAAATATAAGACCCAAAACCATAAAATTCCTGGAAGAAAATAGGAGGTAAGCTCTATGACATCACTTTTAGCAATATTTTTTTGGATCTATCTCCTGAGGCAAAGCAGCAAAAGCAAAAATAAACTATTGTGACTACATCAAACTAAAAAGCTTGTACATCAAAGGAAACCATCAACAAAACAACGGCAATCTACTGAATGGTAGAAGATATTTATAAATTACATATATCCCATATGGGGTTAAGATTCAAAATATATAAAGAACTCATACAACTCAATATCAGAAAAACAGTCTAAATTAAAAAACAGACAGGGGGCACCTGGGTGGTTCAGTTGGTTAAGCGTCTGACTCTTGGTTTCGGCTCTGGTTGTGATCTCAGGGTTGTGACGTCAAGCCCTATTTCAGGTTCTGCATTCAAGGTGGAGTGTGCTTGGGACTCTCTCTTCCTCTCTCTCTGCCTCTGCCTCCAACTTCTCTAAAATAAATAAATAAATATATTTTTAAAAAATGGACAGAGACCCTGAATGGATATTTTTTCATAGAAGACATCCAGTTGGGGGCACCTGGGTGGCTTAGTCGTTAAGCATCTGCCTTCAGCTCAGGGCGTGATCCCGGCGTTCTGGGATCGAGCCCCACATTAGGCTTCTCCACTGGGAGCCTGCTTCTTCCTCTCCCACTCCCCCTGCTTGTGTTCCCTCTCTTGCTGGCTGTCTCTCTGTCAAATAAATAAAAATAAAATCTTTAAAAAAAAAGAAGAAGAAGACATCCAGGTGGCCAACAGACACAAAGATACTCAATATCACTAACCATCAGGGAAGTGCAAATCAAAACCTCAATGAGATATCACCTCATGACAGTCAGAATGGCTAGTATCAAAAAGACAAGGAAACAAAAAGATAAGAAATAACAAGTGCTGGCAAGAAAGTGGGGAAAAGGAAACTCTTTGGGGGGAATGTAAACTGGTGCAGCCACTATGGAAAACAGTGTGGAGGTTCCTCAAAAAATAAAAATAGAGCTACCTTATGATCCAGCAATTCCACTTCTGGATATTTAGCCAAAGAAAATGAAAACACTAAAAAAAGATATATGTACCCCTGTGTTTATTGCAGCATTATTTACAATATCCAAGATATGGAAACAACCTAAGTGTCCATCAATAGATGAATGGATAAAGAAGATGTGGTATGTATATATACAATGGGATATCACCCAGCCATAAAAAAGAATGAAGTCTTGCCAATTGCAACCACGTGGTTAGACCTAAAGGGTACTCTGCTAAGTGAAATAACTCATACAAAAACAAATACCATATGATTTCACTTATATGTGCAATCTAAAAGTAAAGCAAATGAAAAAGCAAAACAAAACAGAAACAGACTCAGATATAGAGAATGAACTGTTGGTTGCCAGAGAGGAAAAGAATAGGGAGTATGAACGAAATAAGTGAAGGAGATTAATGATCTTCTAGTTATAAAATAAATAAGTCACAGGAATGAGAAGTACAGCGTAGGGAATATAGTCAATGATATGGTAATAACTATATGGTGACAGTAACTAGACATATTGTGATGACCATTTCTTGGTGTATATAAATATCAAGTCACTATGTGGTACACCTGAAACTAATACAATATTGTATATCAATTATTGTTCAATACAAAAAGTAAAAAGAAGTAAAGCTCTCTTTACCCATGAAGATATAAGTCAATTATCAAAAATATACGTTCTCAGCTTGGAGAAATATGGAAAAAGAAATTATCACCACTCTTTCTGTCAGTTGTGAAAGTTGTCTTGAAAGAATTAAGATGCCCTTCTTAAGCCAAAATCTAAAATTGGAATGTATGTAAGTCCCCGTAGACATTAAAAAGCAATCTACTTAAATTCAGGATTTAAGAGAAAGGAATTATTTCAAAGTGTAGAATTTCTTGGACTTGCTCAAGCACTGACTTTCTGATGATAAAGCTGTCTGTCAATTTTACTCCTTAATTCTTTTCCATCTGCTTGATTTCCCAATATAAGTTCTTTTTTTATACTTGTATTAAGGGATAATTGCTAATATTACTATATATATTTAAAGCATACAGTGTAATGATTTGATATGCATACACACTGTAAAATGATTACCACTGTAAAATGATTACCACCTGGGTTGCAGAGGTTAAGCCTCTGCCTTCGGTTCAGGTCATGATCTCAGGGTCCTGGGATTGAGCCCCACATCGGGCTCCCTGCTCATCGGGGAACCTACTTCTCCCTGTCCCTCTGCTCCCCTGCTCTCCTGCTCTCTCGCTCGCACTTTCTATCTCAAATAAAATCTTTGAAAAAATGTTTTTAAAATAAAATAAAATAAATAATTACCAAGATCAAGATAATCAACACATCCACTGCCCCACATAGTTAACATGGTTAGCTCTTTGTGTGTGTATGTGCGTGTGGTGAGAATGCTTAAGTCTCCTCCCCTTGAGTGTGACCCTCTTCTAACAAATAGAATAAAGTAAAAGTGACAGTGTATGACTCAGAGACTGTCATAAAAGGCACTATGGCTACCTCATGTTCTCCCTCTCTCAGATTAATCACTTTGGGAGAAGCCAGCCACCATGCTGAGCTGACCTACAGAAAGGCCATGGAGGGAGGAAGTCAGGACTCAAGTCAACAGCCGTATGAGTGAGCCATTTTAGAAAGTGATCCTCCAACCCGAATCAAGCTTTTAGATGACTGTAGCCCTTGTGCACACCTTAACTGCAACCTCATGAGAGACACTGGGCCAGAAACATCCAACTAAGCTGCCCTCAAATTCCGGCCCACAGAATCTGTGAGATAACGTGTTTATTTTAAAACACTAAACTGGGAATAATTTGTGACTCCAATAGGTAATTAACACAATAGGCTAATTACTCTTACATAAGAAAGAGATAAAGAGAAATAGAAGGAAAATCTGGAAATGAGGAGTTAAGAGGAGAAAGAAGTAGAAAGAGGGTGTAGTGAGGAGAATTCTAAAGGTGTTCACGCTTTTGAGGAGACAGGATGAGGTTACGGCAACTGATATAAGAAGTGGGACTTTGGGACAGAGAAATGTTAAAAGGTATATTTAAGAAACTTTGCTGTGGTATTTGGTATAAATCTCTCCCCTGTGTTCCTAAAAAGAACTGTAAGTGAAGATCTATATATTTTTAAATAATAATAATAATCCAACTTGGCCAGTGATTTAATGTTTCCCACTTATCAAAGTCAACCCTAGTAATTTTCTCCTTCTTTACTAAATATTCGATTTCCCAGTTTTGCTTATCACTAGGAGTGACCACGGACAAAGCTCTGGCCAATGAGGCATAAGGGGAAGTCTACTGGGAACCTCTGCGAACTATTTTGCTTCCTGCTGAGGCGAGAAACACGCTTAAGAATTCAGGAGCACTGCCCCTGACCTTTCTTCCTGTGTCACAAGTGCGTTAAAAAGTTGTGTGAGGCCACTGTCTTGTGCCAATGAGATCAGTGTAACGATGGGAAGGCATCAAGCAGGGGTGGCTGAGCTTAAGGACGGAGAGCACCTGGAGTGGTGGAGGCATGTCTGAGGGGTGTCATCAAGCCTGGAATGCCTTGTTCCAATCTCCTATTAAGTGAGAATGGACGCTTTTTTTTTTTTTTTTTTTGCTTAATCCACTTAAGATGTAATTAGTATGGTTTTCTGTATTTGTGGTAAAATCATTCCTCCCTGAGACTTAAGATGAGTATTTGCTTAAACATGGTGCCCTCAAGGCAAGCAACAGAATATGTGTGGACCTGAGACATTCTACCTGAGTTCAGAATCCCCTCCCCGCAGCTGAGGGTCCTCCAGCCAGGGAGCTCCCCAGTGCCTCAGTGTTCCATCTGCAAGATGGAGATAGTTCAACTTTCACCATAGGACTGTCATGGCCATTAGTTGCCTCGCCTATATTATACAACAAATATAAATTCTCATCATTTTGAGAGTTTAAAAACCAAAAACTTAGTCTTCCAAATCTTCAAAAACCACAGAATCCTCACAAAATGTGAAGTCTATCAATGATGAATTTAGGGCCTATAGATAGATAATCTGCTACTGTACACAATCACCTTATTTTGGACAGATGTGAAATGAATTTGGTTTTTAACTCTCCAATGAAGAAAATTTCAAATATATACAAAGGCAAAGAGATTCATACCCCAAATCTCCATCTACGCATCACCCAATGTCAAAAGTTTATCAACAGGTTTCCAATCTTGTATAATGTTGTCACTTTCCCCATAAATACGGCGTAACTTTTTTGAAGTCATTTATAAGGAACTTTTATTTCGCAAAAAGATGGAATATGTGTGTATTTCCAGAACTAGCAGCATTTTCTGAAGTTTTCCCAATTCGTTCTGAATGGAAGACCGAGGACCGAGGACTTAGTAATGGCAGTTGGAAAAGCGTGGATTTTGAAGTTGTCTCTGGACTGGGTTGAAATTCTAGTCCCACCACTTCCTAGCTATGTGAGGAGGGGCAGGTTACTTAGTTTCCTCTGAGCCTCAGTTTTTTCACCTGCAGAGAGGAGCAGAACAGCAGTCAGGACCCACTCTCCAGGCTCACTTCTTTTTTTCTTTTCTTTTTTTTAAGATTTATTTATGGGCGCCTGGGTGTCTCAGTTGGTAAGCGTCTGCCATCGGCTCAGGTCATGATCCCAGGGTCCTGGGATCAAGCCCCACATCAGGCTCCCTGCTCAGCATGAAGCCTGCTTTTCCCTCTCTTACTACCCCTGCTTGTGATCCCTTTCTTGCTGTCTCTCTCTCTGTGAAATAAATAAATAAAATCTTTTTGGAAAAAAAAAAGATTTATTTATTTCTTTATTTGAGAGAGAGCACATGCACACACATGGACAGGGGGCAGGGGGAGCAGAGGGAGAAGAGAATCAGACTCCCCAGTGAGCAGAGAGCCAGTTGTGGGACCCGATCCCAGGACCCCAGGATCATGACCTGAGCGGAAGGCAGATCCTTAACCCACTGAGCCACCCAGGCACCCCATCCAGGCTCACTTTGAGAAATAAATAGCAAAACAATGGTGAGTGATAGCTATAATTTACTAAATAAGCCACCCACCTCCCTAAGCACTTTTCCTGTAATATCTTCAGTCCTTGACACTTCGCACTTGACACTTGCCTGGTGCTCGGCAAATGCTTCCTTTCAGTCCTTGGAGCAGGTTTTATGGCAGCAAAGATGACCAAGTAGTGGCTCTGGCTGTGGGAGGCTGGCAAGAACAAGTAGTGACTAACCAGACAGAGTCCTCCACAAGCTGGGGAGCAGGGGGTGGGGGGTGGTGAAGAAAGCCTTCTCAGATTTACAAACCAGTCCAGTTGTCTGGAGCAGCGAGGATGAGAGATGGAATAAAGAGGAAGGAATGAGGATAAAAGGAACTAGGGAGTCAGGAAGAGAGGAAAGTACCATGTCTTTGTTCACTCTCCAGTGCTCTGACACACCAGCTGTCCAGACTTCACACCACCCCTCCTAGCAGTTACCTTTGAGGCTCGGGAGCCAGTCCACACTCAGGCCTGCTAAGGAGGGAGGCCAAGATTCACAGCCATATCCATCTCGGGATGCTTGTTTCACTCCACATGGCCACATCATGCCCTTTTCAAATGATCTGAAGGACAGTTACTGTTTTACAGAACTGGCATCTGGGATAACATGTTACACATGGCTTTGGGAGTCGGGAATGTCAGGATGGGATGGGGTGAGGGGGGCAGACACATGGCCTGATGTTGGCCTCAGAAAGACCATGACCCTATTTTTCAGGAAGACGCTGCCTAACAACTCCCAAGGTTTCTGTGGCTCCAATTACTGTTTGATGGGCCTGCCTATGTTTAATCTGCAAATCAGGGCTACCTTGGATGGCCTTCAGCAGTCCTGAGCACTTCAGAGGATATAAAGCTGCCTGACCTTGGGAACCCAGACTTTTTCCAGGAAATGCTTAGAACATCAATAAGCTGGGAATTGATTCTAAGAGTTAGGAAGGAGTGACTCTAAAATCAATGTTTACTAGCAAAAAGGCTTCTCTTTTTTCTGTTTCTCTCTCCAGAGGACTTTGTGTCTAAACTGGGCTTTAAATATAAAGTAGGAGATCTACTAATTCTTCTCAAAGAGGGTCTGGGAATTCATAAGAATCAAGTGGGAGATGAATTTAAAATGCATATTCCCAGGCCCTGCCAGCAAAATCTAATTCAGAGGGATCAAGAATCAGCTTTTAAAAAAATAAGAGCCCAGGTGATTCTCTTACAAGTGTTTTTGGACATGTCCCCAAAATTGACCTGGAGAACATTGCATCAGATGAGTGCCTGGAGTCTTGTGAAAAATAGAAATTCCATAGATAACCTAAATTTTAATCAGCAGAGGCAGAGTTGGTGGGGAAAGGGTGAGGAAGGAAGCCCAGGATTCTGCATTTTATTTTATTTTAAGTTTATTTATTTATTTATTTTTAAGTAATCTCTACACCCAACTTGGGGCTTGAACTCATCATCCTGAGATCAAGAGTTTCATGCTCCTCCAACTGAGCCAGGCAGACACCCCTGGATTCTGCGTTTCAAAGAGGCTTCCTAGGTGAAGGTTTACTAGAAAATTTTAAGGACTACCTGCCTAAGGAATAAAAAAATATTCTCTTAGATGTGCCATGGCCTCCAGGACCTATTTCTGCTGAAGCTCCTTAAGCTACTCTGGGTGTATGTTCATGCAGAAACCACAACCCCAAGACTCATCTGAGGAATGAGAAAAAGACAGGGTTCTGAGAATAGGAATTGAGTAATAACCAACAATGGTTTCACATCAAAGAATCTTTATAAAGTTTCTCCAATAGGAACACCACAGCATATTGGCTCTCTATTTGTCCTTACTTGGCCTGCAGTCTTAAGTTTTCTTACACGTAGATGCTCAATAAATACTCATTAAGTTGACTTGAATATATTTCCCTGTGGAGACCCATACTTTCAACAAGTACTTGCATAAACTTTGATATATTTTTTCCTGGTAGTGTTTAGACAAACATACGTGGGTATACACGTGAGGGGCAGAAGAGGTGATGGTGAACAAAAGTGGGTTTGATAAGGTAAGGAAGATAAAACTTAATGAGCTGCTAAGCAGACTTCAGTTGTAAGTTAGGGAAAACACAACTACAAGCTCTAATTTTGGTTTACTTCCTCTTTTGCCCCAGGATCTTAAGTAAGCTAATTTCATTTCTCTATTTCAACTGTGCCTCTTTTTTTTTTTTTTTAAGGAATATGCCTGTGGAATTATTTTAAGAAGTGAATAATAAGAGTTTGGAAAGCACCTTTTCCTCTTAGCCAAAATTGTGAAGAGAATCTCCACCATCTGGCATCTAGTCCAGTTCAATGAGACAAGTAGTTTCTTTCTTTCTTTCTTTTTTCTTTCTTTCTTTCTTTCTTTCTTTCTTTCTTTCTTTCTTTCTTCTTTCTTTCTTTCAAGATTTTATTTATTTATTTGACAGACAGAGAGAGCACAAGCAGGGGGAGCAGCAGGGGGAGAGGGAGAAGTAGACTCCCTGCTGAATAGGGAGCCTGATGTGGGACTTGATCCCAGGACCCTGGGATCATGACCTGAGCTGAAGACAGACGCTTAACCAACTAAGCCACCCAGGTGCCCCAAATAGTTTCTTTCTTTTTTCTACAAACTAACGATCATTTAGTAAATATTTATTGAGGATTCATTATATGCTAGAAGCTATGATGACTCCTACCTACTATTGTTGAAGAAACAGGGGAATCAAGGGAAAAGCAGAAGTTGAAGGATCAGGGAAAAGTCACTGACCAGCTCTCCTTTAGTGCTGGCAGAGGTGGGCAAGGTGGAGTTTGCAAAGCCATCTGAGAAACCAGGCACTTCAGCTGTCAGAGTGGAACGGCCCAGCCTGGAGTCACTGCTGGTCAGCAGGGTCTGCACTTGAGAGACGAGCCGGGTATGGGGCAGGGGAGAGCAAGAACATATGGAACCTGCCACCAGTGTGATGGAGAGTGGGGACAACTGACCTATGCAAATCTCTCTGCGTGTTTCTTCCAGAGCATGACTGCTCATTCACTACTACCTACCAAATCTTACATGCTTTTTCCCAACACTAAGGCAAATCACACAAGGAAGGGGTTCTGGGAACTGTACTTCCAATTCGTCCAAAGTAACACCATACATATGAGGAATTGGGGCAAGAAGTGATGAAAGTTGGCCAAGAGGTCAATGCATGATTAAAGGTGATACAATGCAAAGTCTGAGCAAAAGTGCTTGTTCAGATCCCAAGCTGTTTGTAACTCCTCAGGACTTTAAGTGTGGTCTCCTGCGTCAGCACTAGAATTGTCCCACCTACAACAAACTGGTTGCATAACATGAAAGTGAAGTCAGCTCGTATATGTAAGTCTGATACCCCGACACGACCGCAGGTGCAATAATTACAGGTGACCGCTGAGTTCTTATCTCAGTGTGACACAACAGCTATTAACAATTACTTTAAGATTCAATGTTCTATCACATTCAGAGTTATGAGGTATAGACTGCTTATCTGCTCAAATATTAATGATTACTTTATGCTATATGGAAGAAAAGTGAAACATCCTACTAATCTCTGCATGAACCAAACATACACCCTTCTATCCATTCTTGCTTACAACACCTCAGCTCCCCTCCCCAAGCATACCAGATTCCCCACAAGATCTACAATAAATAAAACCTGGTGACAAGGGTGAGAGAAAGAGACCCTGAGCCACAAGATAAAGTCACAAGCCCTCAGGTTTCATAGCCCTAGTCCAGAAGGATCGGTCATAACTCCTTAAATTAAGATGATGTAGTTAAAAATAGCAGAACTTCTAGGAAACTAGTTTAAATCAAAAGGGGAGTTTAAAATGAGGATACTTGCTTATCTCACAGGACACAAGGACAAGGAATGCAGCCAACCCTCAGACAGGCTGAAATCAAGAATTAGAAAGCCAGGAATACTCCACTCCCTCTCATTCCTGCTTCTCTCTGTGCATTTGCGCCTTCTCCCTGCAAAGATTTCTCTCTTTCTCAAAGCAGAAGATGGAATATGGCTGCTTCTTTTGAGTTTGGAGTGATAGTTTGAAGCAAATGGAGACTGACTTTTCCTAATACCAAATGGGGAGAGAATCCGACTGGTTAAACTTGGGTTGAGTATTCTCTCCTTGAACCAACTAGTCTTGGTGGTGATGGGAGAACAGGAGGGCTTCAGTACAAATGTGCAGCCAGGGCCCCATCTCAGTAGGTAAGGGAGCACTGAGTATCAACACTAGGACTTTACTTATAGAGGATACAAGGTTAATCTAATGCTAGTCAAGTGTACAGAGATAAATGGCTTCCTAGGGAGACTCCAGAAATCAAGCCTACTCTTCAGCCTCTACAGTGACAAGAATAGCAGGAGCAAATGCATAGTCAGGAGTCCAAAAATACGAGCATTGGGGAAACTGTAATAAAGTCAGGATTACTGGGGCGCCTGGGTGGCTCGCTCAGTCGTTAAGCGTCTGCCTTCGGCTCAGGGTGTAATCCCAGAGTTCTGGGTTCAAGCCCCACGTCAGGCTCTTCTGCTGGAAGCCTGCTTCTTCCTCTCCCACTCCCCCTGCTTGTATTCCCTCTCTCGCTGGCTGTCTCTCTCTGTGTCAAATAAATAAAATAAATCTTTAAAAACAAAAAATAGGGGCTCCTGGGTGGTGCAGTCGTTAAGCGTCTGCCTTCGGCTCAAGGCGTGGTCCCGGCATTCTGGGATCAGGCTCCTCCGCTGGAAGCCTGCTTCTTCCTCTCCCACTCCCCCTGCTTGTGTTCCCTCTCTCGCTGGCTGTCTCTCTCTCTGTCAAATAAAAATAATAATAAAATAAAGTAAAATAAAATAAATAAAAACAAAAAATATAAAAATTAAAAAAAATAAAGTCAGGATTACTGAAACAAAATATGTCCAGGAGTGTAGTACACATTGTTGATTCCCTTCCAAAACCATTTCCCCTCTTCCTTACTATTACAGCTCTGGTTTTGTTCAGGTATCTATGCTCCTCCACTTGGTCATGTGCTTGTGTGGATGCCAGCTACTTCCTAAGCTCCTGTTTAATCTGAGCCAATCAAGGTAGTACCATTCCCTTTATCTCGCATTTAGGCTTGGGCAGGTGATATATTCTCACCAATGAGACATAAGGTAAAATCAACCGGGTGTTTTTGGGAAAGGTTTCTTCTTTCCTAGAAAAGATACTGATGAAGAGATTATCTTTTCTTCCTTTATACCTTCTGAGTATCTGGATATTGGATACACCTGGAATTGCTGTAGCTGTCTTATGAACATAAGGAGAGCTAATCTAAGGGGAAAAAGCTAGAAAATGGAAAGACTGGGTTCAATGATAGTTCATTTATCAGTGAATTAACTATCCTTGGAGCCATCATGCATTTAGACTAATTATATGAGATAAATTTTATTTTTTAAACCACTTTAAGTTGATTTTCATTTACTTGCTGCTGAAGGCAACCCAACAAAACAGGGAATATAGTGGGAATATTTTATTGCACAAAGGTCTCAAATATATACCTGCACTGAATTCTTTATAGGAAAGTAGAAAGAATGTGCTTCTCCAAAATGAGGGAGTAAACCAAAAAAAGACATGGCATCCAGTATGAAAGAACCTCTGTCATGAGAGGAAGACATGGGATCCAGTAGACAAGACCAGACTTCTTTCATGAGGGAATGACAGGTACAGTAAGTAAATAAGACCATCATGGGGAGTGAAGAAAGATCCCAGAAAGATAATTGTGGGCAAACTTTGAGGGCACTTCTATAAGGGGCACCTTTGGCACCTGGCAGGATGTGTGGACAGGAAAGGTGTGAATGTGTGTGTGAAATAAGAGTGAAACTTTCAGTAGTAGAAAGTCCATAGATAACTAAATTTTTATTAAATTTTACTTTATTTCCAGTATAGCTAACATACAGTGTTATAATCATTCCAGGTATATAATACTGTAATTCAACAATTTTATACATTACACCATGCTCATTATGATAAGTATACTCTTAATCCCCTTCACCTATTTCCCCCATCATCCCACCGACCTCCCTACTGGTAACCATCAGTTCTCTTTAGTTAAGAGTCTGTTTCTTGCGGTGCCTGGGTGGCTCAGTCGGTTAAGTGTCTGCCTTCAGCTCAGGTCATGATCCCAGGATCCTGGGATCAAGTCCCGCATCAGGCTCCCTGCTCAGTGTGGAGTCTGCTTCTCCCTCTGCCTCTGTTGCTCCCCCTGCTTGTGCTCTCTCTCTCCCTCTGTCTCTCAAATAAATAAATAAAATCTTTAAAAAAAAAAAAAAAGTCTGGGGGCACCTGGGTGGCGCAGTTGTTAAGCCTCTGCCTTCGGCTCAAGGCGTGATCCCAGCATTCTGGGGTTGAGTCCCACGTCAGGCTTTTCTGCTGGGAACCTGCTTCTTCCTCTCCCACTCCCCCTGCTTGTGTTCCCTCTCTCGCTGGCTGTCTCTATCTCTGTCAAATAAAAAAAATTTTTTTAAAGTCCATTTCTTGGTTTTTTTCTCCCTCTTTTTTTCTTTCACTTGTTTGTTTTGTTTCTTAAATTCCACATATGAAGAAATCATGGTATTTGTCCTCTCTGACTGACTTACTTCACTTAGCGTTATAGTCTCTAGCTCCATCCATGTTGTCGTAAATGGCAAGATTTCATTATTTTTTATGGCTCAATGATATTTATTCCATTGTATATGTGTATATATATATATATAAGTATATATACACACATATATATACACACACATATATAAATATATATGTATACACACATATATATACACACACATATATAAATATATATGTATACACACATACATCTTCTTCTTCCATTCATCTATCAATGGACATGAACTGCTTCCACAATTTGGCTATTGTAAATAATGCTGCTATAAACATAGGGGTGCATGTATCCCTTTGAATTAGTGTTTTTGTATTTTGGGGGTAAATATCCAGTAGTACAATTACTGAATCACATGGTATTTCTATTTTTAATTTTTTGAGGAAACTCCATACTGTTTCTCCCATGGCTGCACCAGTTTGCATTCCCACCAACAGTGCACAAGGGTTCATTTTCTCCACATCTTCACCAACACTTTTTGTTTCTTGTGTTTTTTATTTTAGCCATTCTGAGAGGAGTGAGGTGATATCTCATTGTAGTTTTGATTTGCATTTCTCTGATAATAAGTGATGTTCAACATCTTTTTATGTTGGCCATCTGTATCCCTTCTTTGAAAAATGTTCATATCTTCTGCTCATTTTTTAATTGGATTATTTGCCTTTTGGGTGTTGAGTTGTGTAAGTTATTTTTATATTTTGGATACTAACCCTTTATTGCATATATCATTTGAAAATATCTTCTCCCATTCAGTAGGTTGTCTTTTAGTTTTGTTGATTGTTTCTTTTGCTGTGCAGAAACTTTTTTTTTTAAGATTTTATTTGAAAGAGGTGGGGAGAGAGAGAGAGAGAGGGAGAGCATGAGTTGGGGATGGGGCAGAGGGAGAGAATATCCAAGCAGATTGCTACTGAGTACAGGGCCCAACGTGGGGTTCAGTTTCACAACCCATGTAATCAGGACCTGATCCAAAACCAAGAGTTGGACACTTAGCCAACTGAGCCACCCAGGCACCCCAGAAACTTTTCATTTTGATCTAGTCCCAATAATTTATTTTTGCTTTTATTTCTCTTGCCTCAGGAGACATATCTAGAAAAATCTTGCAATGGCCAATGTCAAAGACATTACTGCCTATGCTCTCTACTAGGATTTTTATGGTTTCAGGTCTCATATTTAGGTCTTTAACCCATTTTGAGTTTATTTTTGTGTATGGGGTGAGAAAGTGGTCCAATTTCATTCTCTTGCGTGTCTAGTTTTCCCAATACCATTTGCTGAAGAGACTGTCTTTTTCCCTTTGAATATTCTTTCCTGCTTTGTTGAAGATTAATTGGCCATATAATTGTGGGTTTATTTCTGGGTTTTCTATTCTGTTCTATTAATCTATGTGTCTGTTTTGGTGCCAGTACCATGTAATGTTTTGATTACTACAGCTTTGTAATATAACTTGAAGTCTGGAATTGCAGTACCTCCAGTTTTGTTTTCTTTTTCAAGATTGCTTTGGCCATTCGGGATCTTCTGTGGTTCCATACAAATTTTAGGACCGTTTGTTCCAGTTCCATGAAAAAATGCTGATGGTATTTTGATAGGGATTGCATTAAATCTGTAGATTGCTTTGAGTAATATAAACATTTTAACAAATTTGTTCTTGCAATCCACGATCATAAAATGTATATTTCTTTGTGTTGTCTTCAATTTCTTTCATCAGTATTTTATAGTTTTCAGAGTACAGGTCTTTTACCTCTTTGGTTAAATTAATTCCTAGGTATTTTATTATCTTTGGTGCCATTGTAAATGGGATTATTTTCTTCATTTCTCTTTCTGCTGCTTCATTATTGGTGTATAGAAATGCAACAGGTTTTTGTGCATTGATTTGTATCCTGCAACTTTACTGAATTCATGTATCAGTTCTAGCAGGTTTTTTGGGTGGAGTCTTTAAGGTTTTCTATATATAGTATCATGTCATGAGCAAAGTGAGTTTTACTTCTTTCTTACAGATTTGGATGCCTTTTATGTCTTTTTGTTGTCTGATTGCTGCGGCTAGGACTTCCAGTTCAATGCTGAAGGAAAGTGGTACGCATAGACGTCCTTGTCTTCCTCCTGACCTTAGAGGAAAAGCTCTCAGTTTTTCCTCATTGAGTATGATGTTAGCTGTGGTTTTTCATATAAGGCCTTTAGTATGTTGAGATATGTTCTCTCTAAACCTATTTTGTTGAGGGTTTTTTTTTTTTAAGATTTTATTTATTTTTTTGAGATAGAGCAAGAGCAAGAGAAAGAACACAAGGGTGAGCAGGGGGCAGGGCAGAGGAAGAAGCAGGCTCTCCACTGAGCAGGGAGCCCAATGTGGGGCTCGATCCCAGGACCTTGGGATCACGACCTGAGCCAAAGGCAGATGCTTAAGCGACTGAGCCACCCAGGTGCCCCTTTTGAGGGCTTTTATCATGAATGCATGGATGTACTTTGTCAAATACTTTTTCTGCATCTATTGAAATGATTGTATGGTTTTTATCCTTTCTCTTATTTGATGTGATGTATCACATTGATTTGCAAATATCAAAGCACTCTTGCATCCCTGAAATAAATTCCACTTGATCGTGGCAAATGATTTTTTTAATGTATTGTTGGATTCGGTGTGCTGGTATTTTGTTGAGGGTTTTTACACCTATGCTCATCAGAGATACTAGATTGTAGTTCTCTTTTTTTGTGATATCTTTATCTGCTTCTGGTATTAGTGTAATGCTGCCTCATATAATAAATTTGGAAGTTTTCTTTCCTTTCTATTTTTTTGGAATAGTTTGAGAAGAAGAGATATTAACTGTTCTTTAGATGTTTGATAGAGTTTAAAACCTACAATGTTTCGGGTGCCTGGGTGGTTCAGTCGGTTAAGTATCTGCTGTCCACTCAGGTTTGGATCGCAGGGTCCTGAGATAAGTCCTGCATTGGGTTCCCTGTGCCGGGGGGAGCCTGCTTCTCTGTCTGCCTCTAATTCTCTCTCTCTCTCTGTCTCTCATGAATAAATAAATAATCTTCAAATGTTTGGTAGAATTCACCTGTGAAGCTGTCTTCTCCTGGACCTCTATTTGTTTGAAAATTTTTTAATCGAGTAGCAACGTAAGCATTTTATTTAGAGATATGGAGGAAGATATGATAATAACCAACAAGAATGAAAGTTGTAGTCTCCAAGGAAAAGGAAGTGTGATAGGCAGGAGACTGAGCCTTATATCACAATCTTTAACACTCTGTTTTGCCGTGGGCATTTTAAACTGTGATTTAAAACATTTTAATGGGGGCGCCTGGGTGGCTCAGTCGTTAAGCGTCTGCCTTTGGCTCAGGGCGTGATCCCTGGCATTGTGGGATTGAGCCCCACATCAGGCTTCTCCGCTGTGAGCCTGCTTCTTCCTCTCCCACTCCCCCTGCCTGTGTTCCCTCTCTCGCTGGCTGTCTGTCTCTCTGTCAAATAAATAAATAAAATCTTTAAAAAAATAAAACATTTTAATGACAAGATATAAAAAGAAACAATCATTGCGGAAGGAAAAGGAAGGCAGGCTTAGATAAAAAGATTAGGTAGAAATGTGAAATTAGGGGCACCTGGGTGGCTTAGTCATTAAGCATCTGCCTTCGGCTCAGGTCATGATTCCAGCATCCTGGGATCGAGCCCTAGTTCGGGCTCCCTGCTCAGTGGGGAGCCTGTTTCACCCCCCTAGCTCCCCTCTGCTTGTGTTCCCTCTCTCGCTGTCTCTCTCTGTCAAATAAATAAATAAAATCGTTAAAAAAAAAAAAAGAAATGTGAAATATGGGGCCTTCTGGGTGGCTCAGCTGGTTAAGTGTCCAACTCTTGGTTTCGGCTCAGGTCATGACCTCAGGGTCATGAGATCAAGCTCCACATTGGGCTCCACACTCAGCCAGGAGTGTGCTTGAGATTTTTTTCCTCTCCGTCTCCCTCCTCCTCTGCTACTCCCCCCCCCACATTCTCTCTCTCTCTCTCTTTCTCAAATAAATAAATAATTTTTTTTAAAAAGAAATGTGAAATATGGTCCCAAAGGACAGGGAGTACGTGGCCTCTATTGGTTGTACCTCTTATGTGGCAGGAGGTCCTTGAATGCTATCTAAGGAGGGCAAAATTTATCATGGAAGAAATAGGATTTGAGGAGTTTCAGTGTGGATATGATACAATCAGATTAATCCTTGAGAAAATGGAAATCACTACATGGCAGATTGGAGAATGCTTTGGAAACATAATAAGTAGGGGCAGGAAACCAGTTAGAAAGTTTTGCACAAAATATCCAAGTCAGAAAGGAAGGTTAGAACCAGAGTGGAGGTGAAGAGAAGGAGAACAACTGTGGGGAAACTGAGGAGAAAGGCTTGGTGACTTATTGGATGTAAGCACTGTTGAGGGAGGGAGGAAACTGAGAAAACTCTGTTTTGAGCAGTAGTGAGATTGCAGGGGCAGCCCATTTTCATAGGAATTTCCCTAGCTCATTAGTTCTATGGAATAAAGTCAAATTAGAATAATTCCTCTTATCCCACCCCACCTGACACCCCATTCTTGGGACGATCCAACACACAGATCAGATCTCCTACCACAAATTTTATATTAATAGGCTTAATTAACATGAAAGCATTGCATATTAATTTCATAGCTGGTATATGGGACTGAAAAGCCCCTGGAACTCTACCAAGTTCCTGGCCTCCTGAGCTTAGATGAAGATTCTGGAAAGTTTTCAGAGTCTTTTTTATTTTGTTTATTTCTGTGATTTATTTTCACTGCTGCATCATGCCTTCCTATGTTCTCATTAAGAATACTGAGTGCTCACAACATATCAGGCACTTGACTTACTTTTTCCCTTTCTATCCTTATACTGTCCTATTTAAAATGAAGAGCCAAGGGCCGCCTGGGTGGCACAGCGGTTGGGCGTCTGCCTTCGGCTCAGGGCGTGATCCTGGCGTTACAGGATCAAGCCCCACATCAGGCTCCTCTGCTATGAGCCTGCTTCTTCCTCTCCTGCTCCCCCTGCTTGTGTTCCCTCTCTCGCTGGCTGTCTCTATCTCTGTCGAATAAATAAATAAAATCTTAAAATAAAATAAAATAAAATGAAGAGCCAAGGCTCGGAAATCTTAAAGAACCTGTTGTCAATACATCATTTACCTGATAAATCCAAAGCTGGGATCCAACTCATTCTTGGTCCCCAAACCACTAAAGGTCCCTGAGCTCCCACTGTGAATAGCTCCACTCTACCTTCCTGTAATGGACAGTTTCCCAATAGTCAATGCCTGCCTTTACCCTTATGTAAGCTGCTTTGCCTGCTCTCAAGATGATATTTAGAGTCCAATATCTGGGGACTGGTTTTGCTCATTGCTATGGAGATGCCACTACTCCCAGGTTCTTTCGGGAGACGTATCTAATCAATACATGTGTGTACATATGTGTTAGGCATGGATGGACATTATATGTGAATACATATATGTAAATGCATGTACATGTATTTATATCTACATTTGTGTATTGATCTCTATACATTAAAAACCATGAGTTTATACCAATATTGCCAATCCTGATCCACCACAAATTTCATTCCAGTTTTCTTCCTTTCTGTGCTTTTAATCCCTTCTCCAATAGTGAGAAACCTGACCCTTATTATCCTTAATATTTGATCAATATTCCTGAATATAATCAATCTCCCATCACCTCCACCATCCTCTCCCCCATGCAGATACCTTCCTCATCTCACTTGTATTCCAATACTCTATTCCAGGCTAGTCCACCCTTAGTGCGGAAGCCTTCTCACACCCTCAGTGCAGAAGCCTTCTCACTCTTAAATGCACTGAGCTGCCCACGCCCTCCCCCCACCCGGCATGAACCCCTTTCATTGCCCATTCAGGTTCTGACTCCCCACAGCAGGGTGCTCTCATGTGTGGATGCCTTCCTTTCCTGGGCTCCAACACCCCAGTTCTGAAACCACCCCATACATGGATGTCCTCCTAGCTTCTGTGAGTTCTGACCCTTCACATCCTGAGTGGATATCCTTCTCACCTTATTCAGGCTCTGATGTCCCATGCTTGTGAGTCACTTTTTTAAAAATATACTTAGGACTCACCTAAAGTACTTGTGAGATCTTATGTGTAAAAAGAAATAGAGATAAGCTTTTGTATAAAGTATCAAGTTTAAATGCAGCAAGAATGGCAAGTAAATAAATAAAAATTAAAAATAAGTTGTACACCTAAAATCAACTATACTCAATAAAAAATTTTTTAAAAAGGCAGCAAGGACGGCATGTTAATCAAGTGGCAAAAGGCAATATTGGATAAATTGAATTTCAAAATTTTTAAATTTGAGCTTCAAAGGACACTGTCAAGAAAGTGGAAAGACAACCCACAGAATGGGGGGGGATACATATATATACACACATTTGAACAGACCTTCTTCCAATGAAGATATATAAATGGCCAACAAGTACTTTAAAAGATGCGCAACATCCTTAACCATTAGGGAAATACAAATCAAAACCATGAGATACTACCTAACATCTATTGGTATGGCTATAATTTTTAAAAGACAGATAATGAAAAGATCAGGCTAGGGTGTGGAGAAATTGGAACTTTCCTACACTCTTGTTGTGAATGTAAAGTGATATAGACACTTAGGAAAACAATCTGGAAGTTCTTCAAAAAGTTAAACAGTGTTCCCATTTGATCCAGCAATTCTACCCTTAAATATATACCCAAGGGAAATGAAAACGTATTTCCACCCAAAAACAAACCCAAAACTGGAAACAAACCAAAAATGCATCAACTAATAAATGGGTTAGACAAAATGTGGTATAACTATACAATGGAATATTATTCAACCATAAAAAAGAAATGAAGTACTAATACATGCAACAACATAGATGAACCTTGAACACATTATGCTAAGTGAAAGATGGCAGTCACAAAACATCACATATTATATTATGCCATTTATATTGAATGTCCAGAATAGGACAATCTATAGAGACAAAAAGTAGTTAATGTTTGGCTAAGGCTGGTGGGGATGGGGAAATTAAAGGGAGTGGGAATGATAGCTGAAGGATATAGTGTTTCTCCTGGGGATGCTGAAATGTTCTGAAATTGATGGTGATGATGGTCACACAACTCTGTGCATTACAAAAAACTGTTGAATTGTGCATTATAAATGGGTGAATTGTATGGTATGAACTATACCTGAATAAAGTCATTAAAAAAAAAAAAGTTCGGGGCACCTTGGTGGCTTAGTTGGTTAAGTGTCCAACTCTTGGTTTCGGCGCAGGTCTTGATTTCATGTGTTGTGAAATAGAGCGCCACTCAGGCTCTAAGCTCAGCAGGAGTCTGCTGGGATATTCCCTCCCTCTGCCCCTTCCCCCATTCTCTCTCACTCTCTCGTTCTCATTCTCTCTCAAATAAAGAAACAAATCTTAAAAAAAAAAAAAAAAAGCTCTCTGTATGATGAGGAGGTGAGGAAGGGGCTTTACCAATTTCTAAGTTATTCTTCCTGCACAATCCTGTCTCTCATATACCGAGCTATCCTTGAATTTAAATCAAGGTCCTCCCCAAGGGCTAATCACCAGGTCTTTGGTTCCGACAACATTTTCATATATGCTTTCTTGTCATAATGAACAATAAAGACAAAGGAAAGGGAAAAGATACAATAATTATTTTTCTTTCCCACATACTTCCCCCTCCTCCTCTCCTTTTTTATCATAGAGCCCTGTGTTTCCTTGGGAAACTACTCCCACCCTCCTCCTAGTACTCATAATTTGGGTGCTCCTGACCCCACCCCAGATTCTAGGAATGATCACATGACATTGGCTTAAGCTGATCAACATAAGTACCACCAGCTTGGCTACAGTGATTGGCTCAAGGATGGAAGGGGGAATCAGGTTAACCCCAACAGCATATATCACAGAGCTTTTGGGAGAGTTTACAGCAAAAGATGCTCTTTCCACCTTGGAACTGTGAAAATATAAGCCTGAAACTCCTGGGAACAACAGACAGGACACACCTAACCCATGACCAACAGAGATGGGAGACGAAGTGGCACAGCTTCCTGAAACATATTTTGAGCAACTGAATTCAGCCATGTTATGAGTTAGATCCACTCATGGATTTTAAATCTCAAGAGCTAATAATTCCCTCTCCTCTTTTTGTTTTGTTATTTTGTTTAGTCATGTTTAAATTGAGCTATCTATAATGTGTGAGAGAAAGAATATTCCCAGATAAAGACATACACCAAAGATCAACTATAATAGGAAGGAGGATGTCCAACTGGAAAATCTGGGAATTGGTAGGTTGAGCTCTATGTTTAGTACACGACAAGTTTTGTCTTTTTTTTTGACCACCCGCTTTATGGAGCTAAGAAAACTAAGGCTCATGGTCACACTTAGTCAACGACAGATCCATGACTTAAACTCAGGTCTTCTGACACCAAACTCTATTCCCTCTATACCACTGTGCCACAAAACTACCATGTATAACGTGTAATATAAAGCAGTGTATATGTGTATACATTTATAATTTATACCCACTTCAGCTATCACCTCCAAACTTTGAGGTAGCAGTATAAGGCAGAGTCAGGCAGGAGTCTGTCAATGGTAACCTCCTAAATATCTTCATGTGACCCTTCCATCCCCACAGCCACCATCTATGATTAGCTCTCACCTTCCAAGTTCCTTGCTCAAAAAAAAATTCTACATTTTCTTCTATTAATATATTTGTTTATCTTTCATACCTATGCTCTTAGATAATCTTTAGTGTCCCTTCGTACATAATATTAGGAAGGGATCCAGTTTTATTGTCTCCATATGGCAATCTCATTTCTGATTTATTTCTGTCAAAAACACCCAGCATTTATTACTGTTTTTTTGTGATATGCCCTGATATCTGGTAAAACAAGATCTATTTTTATTCTACTTTTCCAAGGTCAACTTCTTTATTTCCAGGCTTTTACTCTTCTCTATGAGTGAGTTTATCAAGTTTCTTAAAATTTTCAACTAAAATTTTGGTAGAATTTGCATTGAATTTATAGACTAATTTGGGAAAGTTAATGTCTTTATAATGTTATCCAACCCAAATGCATGGAATGTCTTCTCACTCGTTCAGATCATCCTCTAAGTCCTTTATTGCAGTTTGACATTTTTCTCCATAAATGTATTGCTGCTAAGTTAAGTGGTATCTTTTCTTAGATTATATTTTCTAGTTTATTATTGCTGATGTGGAGAAAGGAAACTAATTTGTGTATGTTGTGCTGGTATCAGAAACATTGTTCAACTCTCATATTCTGATAAGTTCATGATTTGAGTCTGGTGGTTATTCTCTATTGACGATTATATTAACTGGAAAAATATCACAGTTTTATCTTTCCTCTGATATCCCTTCAGCTTTTTTTTTTCTTTCCTACTACCATTGGCCAAAACCACTAATTCTACACTAAATTTCACCAGTAGTATTGGACACTGTTTTCTTTTTTCCTGATCTCAAAGGACTACATTTTAGATTTTTCTGTTTGTTTTCCTGTTCACTGTTGAGTTTATACTGCACGTTAATTATACCTTAAAACTTGGGTAGAAATTGGAGTGCCTGGCTGGCTCATTCAGGGGAGATGTGACCCTTGATCTCAGGGTCATGAGTTCAAGCCCCACACTGGGTGTAAAGATTACTTAAATAAATAAACTTTTAAAAATGTATAAATACACTTAAAAAAAAACTTGGGTAGAAATTATCTGTATAACTATGTAGGACTTGAAGTTTTGTTGTTTTGATTAATCCTTATTGATCTTTTCAAGTTCCCTCTTTCTTCTTGGATTATTTTTGCAGTTTGTGTTTCTTGGGTTTTGTCCATTTCATTTAGGTTTTAAAATGTATTTATGGGGCGCCTGGGTGGTTCAGTCAGTTGTGCGTCTACCTTCGGCTCAGGTCATGATCCCAGGGTCCTGGGATTGAGCCCAGCATCAGGCTCCCTGCTAAGTAGGGAGTCTGCTTTTCCCTCTCCTACTCCTCCCCCCATTCATGCTCTCTCACTCTCTCTCTCTCAAATAAATAAATAAAATCTTAAAAATTAAAATAAAATAAAATGTATTTACATATGCTTATTCATAATATGATTTTATTACATTTTAATTTCTGTTGAGAGTATGGTTAATTCTCTCCCCCTTTCCATATTGTTATTTGCATTCTCTCTCTCTCTCTTTTAATATTGCCAGAGATTTGCATCTCATTTAATATTTCATTACTGTTTTCTATCTTTTAAAAAGATATTACTGGGGCATCTGGGTGGCTCAGTCAGTTAAGCGTCTGCCTTTGGCTCAGGCCCTGATCTCAGGGTCCTGGGATTGAGTCTTTCATCAGGATCCCTGCTCGGCAGGGAGTCTGCTCCTCCCTCTCCCTCAGCCTGTCTCCCCTACTTGTGCTCTCTCTCTCTCTCTGAAACAAATAAATAAAATCTTTTTAAAAAATTAAAAAATAAAAATAAAATATTACCACTTTTATTTCTTTATTTTCTTTTTTTAAAGATTTTATTTATTTATTTGACAGAGATAGAGACAGCCAGCGAGAGAGGGAACACAAGCAGGGGGAGTGGGAGAGGAAGAAGCAGGCTCATAGCAGAGGAGCCTGATGTGGGGCTCGATCCCACATCGCCGGGATCACGCCCTGAGCCGAAGGCAGACGCTTTAACCGCTGTGCCACCCAGGCGCCCCTATTTCTTTATTTTCTTATTTATTTTTATTATTTGCTTCCTTCTTATTTCTTTGGAAATTACTGTTTTTCAAATATCATAATGAAACGCTTAGCTGCTTTGTTTTAAAGCTGTCTTGTTTCTTGGGGCAACTGGGTGGCACAGTCAGTTAAGCATCTCACTCTTGGTTTTGGCTCAGGTCATGATCTCAGGGTTGTGAGACTGAGCCTACATTGGGCTCCACACTCATTGTAGAGTCTGCTTGAGATTCTCCCTCTCCCTCTGCCCTTCCCAGGTTCTCTCTCTCTCAAATAAATTTTAAAAATCTAAAAAAAAAAAACAAACACCAAACTCTTGTTTCTTAATAAATATATGTAAGTTATAATTTTTTTCTCTATGAACTGCTTTTGCTGTGATCCAAAAGTGTTTACATGTAGTATTTTCATTATCATTTATTTCTAAGTACTAATTTACTTTGTACTTGCCTTTTAAACATAAAGATTATTTGGTAATATGTAACTGAATTTTCAAATATGTGAAATTGCATATATCCTTTTGTAATTAAATTTTAATATGCTTAAACAAAACGCCACCCAGAAAGCACCCTAATGGACAGCGGGGAAGGGAAATAACCTCAGTAGCACTGTCTACTGTAGAATTGAATAGTGTCCTCCCCCCAAATACATGTCCACCCAGAACCTGTGATTGTGACCTTATTCGGACATAGCATCTTTGTAGACGTAATCAAGTTAAGATGAGGTCATCTTGGACTAAGGTGGGCCCTAACCCAGTAGCTGGTGCTCAGTAACCGGAGGGAAATTTGGACATGAACATGCAGGAAATGCCGTATGACCACAGAGGCAGAGATCGGAGTGACACAACTGTAGGTCGAGGAACACCAAGGATTGCCAGCAACCATCAGAAGCTAGGAAGAGGAGGGAAATAATCCCCCCTAGGGCCTTCAGAGAGATCATGGCCTACTGACACTTAAATGTCAGACTTCTAGCCTCCAGAACTATGAGATAATACTTTTGGTTGTTCTAAGCCACCTGATTTGTGGCTTAGAAATGAGGAAACTAATGTCTCTGCCTTGTCTGATGTGAGAAGACAAATGATGTACCTACACTGATTCGTGTGTGGTTGCTAACAGTTCGGTTGGATGGTTAAGGAAGGAAGCAGATTGGAAGATGGATGACAAGAAAGTATGGAGAAGAGGAATGTTGGCGGTCTTCTTGGAAAGGACAGAGAGTGCAAAGATATTTTTGTCTATGTGAATGACCACCAAAGGATGTTCGCTACAGAGGAAGCTCTTAATAATCAAGTGGACAAAATGGCATGCTCTGTGGAAGACAGACAACTTCTTTCCCCAGACACCCAGCATTTATTCAATGAGCCCATGAACAAAATGACTATGGAGGGATGGAGGCTAGACATAGAATCCACTACATGGACTTCTCATTACCAAGACTGACCTGGCTAATGCTATTGCCGAGTGCCTTATCTACCGACAGCAGAGATCAGCACTGGCCCCCGATAAGGCACCATTGCCCAGCTACCTGGTAGCAGGTTGATTACACTGGAACTCTTCCATTGTTGAGAGGAGCAGAAAACCCTCTTCACACTAATAGACACGTATTCTCAGTATAGACGACTTCTCTACCCATAATTCTGCCAGGACCTCCATCAGTAGACTCACAGAATGCCTTATTCACCATCACAATATTCCAACAGCACTGCTCATTTCATACCAATAGAAATGCAGCAGTGAATTTAAGCCTATAGAATTAACCAGTCTTGGGGCACCTGGGTGGTGCAGTCGTTAAGCGTCTGCCTTCAGCTCAGGGCATGATCCTGACATTATGGGATTGAGCCCCACATCAGGCTCCTCCGCTATGAGCCTGCTTCTTACTCTCCCACTCCCCCTGCTGTGTTCCCTCGCTCACTGGCTGTCTCTATCTCTGTTAAATAAATAAATAAAATCTTTAGGAAAAAAAAAAGAATTAACCAGTCTTACCACATACTCCGTGATCTATAGGTGGCGGCTTTAACTTAAAGGTGTAATTGCTTACTGAAAACTCAGTTATGGTGCCAGATGTGAGACAACATCTTCAAAGACAGGGTTCAGACTTGCAAAATGCAGTATATATACTTTGAATCGGAGGTCATTATGTGCTGTTGTCTCCTCCACAGCCAGAGTCCGTGGATTCAGGAATCAAGGCATATAAGTGGGAGTGGCTCCTCTCACCATTATATCACATAACCTACTCACAAAATTTTTGCTTCCCATCTAGACTACTCGGATTTGCTGCTTTAAAGGTCTTTGTTCCAAAGGGAGGAATGCTTCCACCAGGGGACGCAACAACACCTGTGCTACATTGGAAGATGAGGCTGCCACCTGGCCATCTTGGGCTTCTTATGGCACAAACCAATGGGCAGTGAAAAGCGTCTCTCTACTGCTGGAGTGACTGATCCCAATTACCAAGAGGGAACTTAGGTTGCTGCTAACCCACAAGTACAAATAGGACAATATCTGGAACCCAGGGCATTTCCTGGGGGCATATCTTAGTACTTCCATGCCCAATAGTAAATGTTAACAGGAAACCATATTCAAAAAGGGGCAGGGAAAACAGTATGGAGGTTCCTCAAAAAGTTGAAAGTAGAGCTACTCTACAATCCAGCAATGGCACTATTGGGTATTTACCCCAAGGATTCAAACATAGTGATCCAAAGGGGCACCTGTACCCCAATGTTTACAGCAGCAATGTCCACAATAGCCAAACTATGCAAAGAGCCCAGATGTCCATCAATAGGGGAATAGCTAAAGAAGATGTGGTATAGGGGCGCCTGGGTGGCACAGCGGTTAAGCGTCTGCCTTCGGCTCAGGGCGTGATCCCGGCGTTATGGGATCGACCCACATCAGGCTCCTCTGCTATGAGCCTGCTTCTTCCTCTCCCACTCCCCCTGCTTGTGTTCCCTCTCTCGCTGGCTGTCTCTATCTCTGT
>NC_048228.1:41173131-41270507 GCF_002007445.2 Ailuropoda melanoleuca | reverse complement strand
GTGGTATATATACACAATGGACTATTACTCAGCCATCAAAAGGGGATGAAATCTTGCTATTTGCAATAACATGGATGGAACTAGAGGGTATTATGTTAAGCGAAATAAGTCAATCAGAGAAAGACAATTATTACATGATTTCACTCATATGTGGAATTTAAGAAACAAAACAGAGGACCGTGGGGGAAGGGAGGGAAAAATAAAATAAGACAAAATCAGAAAGGGAGACAGACCATAAGAGACTCTTCATTATACAAAACAAACTGAGGTTGCTGGGGGGGATGTGGGTGGGGAGATGAGGTAACTGGGTGATGGGCATTAAGGAGGGCACGTGATATAATGAGCACCGGGTGTTATATGCAACTGATGAATCACTGAATTCTTTTTTTTTTAAAGATTTTATTTATTTATTTGACACAGAGACAGCCAGCGAGAGAGGGAACACAAGCAGGGGGAGTGGGAGAGGAAGAAGCAGGCTCCTACCAGAGGAGCCCGATGTGGGACTCAATCCAGAGCACCGGGATCACGCCCTGAGCCAAAGGCAGACGCTTAATGACTGCGCCACCCAGGCGCCCCATGAATCACTGAATTCTACCTCTGAAACTAATAATACACTATATGTCAATTAATTGAATTTAAATAAAACAAAATTAAAACAAAAAACAAAAAGAGGCAGGAATATTGAGGACTGAGATGCTTTAAGAATGAAGATTTAGGTCACTCCACTAAGAAACTGACCAGCTGAGCTCCTAGCTGAGAGCAAAGGAAATACAGAGTAAGTATTGGAAGAATGGGATATAAATACCAACCATGGCCCCGTGATTAGTTACAAAAACAAGGACTGCAATAGTTTTGCATATTTTCTCATTTGTTGTGTGTGTGCATTTACTTGTAAATATTAACCATTTTCTTTCTTCCATTATTATTTCATATACAAGCTTTTGGAGGTTAACTTTACAATTTAGTCTTTAGTCCTTAGGTGTAGAGTATTTAGTAAAATTGTGACTGAATTTGAGAAACAATTAATATAGCCAGTGTTAAAGTAAAATTTTTTAAAAAGATTTACTTATCCATTTGACAGAGAGAGAGAAAAAGATTTACTTATCCATTTGACAGAGAGAGAGAGACAGCCAGCGAGAGAGGGAACACAGCAGGGGGAGTGGGAGAGGAAGAAGCAGGCTCCCAGCATACGAGCCTGACGTGGGGCTCGATCCCAGAACGCTGGGATCACGCCCTGAGCCGAAGGCAGACGGTTAACGACTGAGCCACCCAGGCACCCCAAAGTATAATTTTTTTGAAGATTTTTTTATTTTTAAGTAATCTCTATACCCAATATGGGGCTTAAACTCATAACCTGAGATCCAGTTGCATGCTCCACTGACTGAGCCAGCTAGAGGCCCCTAAAGTATAATTTTTTATTTTTTAAATTGTAAAATATTCATAACAAAATTTACTGTTTTAGCCATTTTTTTTAAAAGATTTTATTTATTTATTCGATAGAGATAGAGACAGCCAGCGAGAGAGGGAACACAAGCAAGGGGAGCGGGAGAGGAAGAAGCAGGCTCATAGCGGAGCAGCCTGATGTGGGGCTCGATCCCATAACGCCGGGACCACACCCTGAGCTGAAGGCAGACGCTTAACCGCTGTGCCACCCAGGTGCCCCTGTTTTAGCCATTTTTAATTGTACAGTTCAGTGGTATTAACTACATACATATTGTTATGCAACCATCTACTATCTTTCTCCAGAACCTTTTCATCTTCTCAAGCTGATTCTCTGTACCAATGAAAAAATAGCTCCCCATGTCCTCCCACCAGGCCTTGGCAACCACCATTCTACTTTCTATCTCTATGAATTTGACTACTCTAGGACTGATTTATCCAAGATATATTTTTTTGAAAGTTAAGATCATGGGACACCTGGATGGCTCAGTCAGTTAAGCGTCTGCCTTGGGCTTAGATCATGATCCCGGGGTTCTGGGATCAAGTCCTGCATCAGGCTCCCTGCTGAGGGAGCCTGCTGCTCCCCCTGCTTGTGCTCGGTCTCTATCTCTCTCTGATAAATAAATAAATAAATAAATAAATAAAATCTTTTTTAAAAAAAGAAAGAAAGAAAGAAAAAGGGGTGCCTAGGTGGCTCAGTGTCCTGGGATGGAGCCCCACATCAGGCTCTCTGCTTGGCAGAGAGCCTGCTTCTCCCTCTCTCTCTGATGTTCCCCCTGCTTGTGCACTCGCTAGTGCTCTCTCTCTGTCAAATAAAAAAGTAATAAAGTCTTTCAAAAAAAGAAAACAGAAAGAAAGTTAAGATCGTAACTTCAACACAAATATAAAATGAGTATGTGTCAGAGGTTTCATTTACCTCATTAATTAATGAGGAAGCCAGTAAGATGTTACAACTAGATCAAAGGAGAATTCAAACCACCACCACACATATATGGGATGCAAGGAATGCTAAAAAAATGGATTTACAAAAAGATACAAAATGGTCTAATTGCCAGGAAATAATCAATTGTAATCCACTAACACAATTAATTTCCATTTCTATGGGCTGAGTCATTTGCATTATTATTAGTTTTCTACCCCCCACAAAATAGTAAAATAACCCCCAAAAAAACACAACGAAAGAAAAAGATAATTACGAAATGTGCTCAAGGCAGTATATTCAATAACTATACACATAAAACATGGATGAATAATGACAAAATAACACTGAGTGGGGCAAAAAAATTGGAGAGGACTGTTACAGTGTGCTGCTCGTCAGCTCCAAAGCCACCTGGAGCTGGGCCCCGTGAACTCCTCTCATTTGCCAGCTGGTGCAGTGTTGGGCCTTACAGCAGAGGGCACTGGAGGGACGCTGCAAGCTGTAGCAGAGAGGCGGCTTCCCTGCCTCTTCCTGTTCTGGGATGTCTTCTATGAAGACCCAGTGGCCCGTTCCACCACCACCCTAAATGGACCGCTTCCAGTTGCCAGTCCCTGGCCTGCAGGCTGCGCCCCAGCTCTGGGCTATTGCAGCACTCACTGAACTTGGCCGTCATCGAGCAGGCTGCAGCCTTATCCTCTCCAAGGACTTCTGAACCTCAGCTTCGTTTTGGGGGTGGGGTCTGTTCCAAGTGGGTGGGTGGATATTCTCCCAAGCATAGAGGTAGTGATGTGACTTACTTTTGCTATTCTGTAGAGTTATCTTTTGCCTCTCTTAATAGTTCACCACCTTTTATTAGTTCATAACTGTTACATTAAATATGCCCTGATGAATTATGGGCATGGTCTGTTTCTAGACTGATACAAACATAACCTTATTATTACTCTAATGAATATATATTAGCATGCTCTCCTGTCCCTTTCATATCCTCCCAAAGCATCCATCCATTATATTAGTCATATCTAGGATTTTAGTTCTGCATTGTAATGGATATACTTTCTCTTTCTCTTTTCTTTGGTTCTAGTTGCTTTTTCTTTTTTAAGGCTATAGCAAGCTTTACCTAAATATATGATACAGTTACTTCTGATATCTCTTAAAACACATCAGGATTTTTTATTTTTCTTCTCATTTTTGTACTTCCTCAAGAATGTTTCAATGTGAGTCTTTCTGTGGCAAATTTTCTGAGAACTAGTATACTTGAGACTAAATATCACTTTTCCTATGCCTTTATATTTGAAAGACAATCTGGTTGAATACAATATTCTAGGCTCAAGGTGTTTTTTTTTTTTTTCAGTATAACATATACTACCTCTTTGTCTTCCTGCAGCCAGTATGCTGTTGAGAAGTCTAACATCAGTATGATTCCTATTCCTTCGCAGATTATATATTCTCTCTTTCTAGAAAGTTTCAGACCTTTATCTCTAGTATGCTCTCACTATAACTTGTCTAGGTCTGATTTTTCCTTATGTCTTCTCTGAACTTCCCGATCTGAAATCATTCTTCATTAGTTACGAGAAATTTATTATTCAACTATATCCTGTTCTTCTTTATTCTTTTAAATTTTGTCTTTTGAGACTCCTCTTACAAAGATGCTGACACTCTTTTATTCTCCATATCTCTTTGTTATGCTTTATTCATTATCATTTCCTGCTAGCTTTTGCATTTGTTTGATATGAGTTTCTAAAGGAGAGATCAGCAAGCTACAGCCTATGGGCTAAATCCAGCTTGTCATAGGTCTTTGTAAATAAAGTTTTATTGAAATAGTTATGTTCATTCACTTATGTATGATCTATGGCTGCTTTTGTGCTACAGTGGAAGAGTTGACTAGTTGCAACAGAGACCATGTGACCCACAAAGTTTAAATATTTTAAATACTTGCCATCTGGCCCTTTACAGAAAAAGTTTGCCAATTCCTACTCTACATGATAGGAACAATTTTCTTCTTTCTATCCTGAGGGCCTAGAATGTACCTTGCCCAGGTTTGTTGAATGAATGAATAAATAAGCTTTGAAGGACAAATATTTTATCAATATGTAGAACTGAGAGAGAGATTATTTCAAAAGATGAAAAGAGAGCATTCTAGCTAAAGGGAACAGAAACAGTATAAGCAAAGAAGTACCCAGGTGACTCAGTTGGTTAAGCATCCAACTCTTGATTTCAGCTCAGGTCTTGATCTCAGGGTCATGAATTCAAGTCCCACATTGGGCTCTATTGCTGGGCATGGAGCCTACTTAAAAGAATAAATAAATTTGTTAAAAAGAAAAGAAACTGTATAAGCAAAGACGTAAAAGTGAAAAGGATAGATTTGCAGTAGAGCAAAATATTTAACAAAAGTGAAGCCAGAAAGGCTGATGAAGAACTCTTTTAGGAAGTCTGGGGTCTAGAATAGGGAGTTGGTGCTTAGTTCTCTTTGCAATTGCCAGATATGTCACATGACCAGAGATGCTTTAGGAGGACTCATCTGGCAGCATTGTGGAGAACACACTAGAGGGTGAAGGTAGAAGAGGGATGGAGAACAGTTCAGAAGCTACTAGAATAGTGAAATACAAAGGAGCTCACTCAGTGTGGTGCTGTAAGCTCAGAGACACAAGGCAGCTTGATGGAGTCACTGTACTTGGTCTACATCCCAGCCCCACAGTAGCCTAACTGTGGGATAAGCAAGTTGCTCAGTCTTTCTGCATTTCAGTCCCTTTGTCTGTAAAATATGGTGATTCAGTGTGGATCTAGTTAGGAAAATAACACTCATGCCAGGTAATTTAATCGAATTTAATAAGGGAATACAGTCTTACAGACTGAAGAGCTGAAAGACCAAACAGGGGATTAAGCAACTGCAGGAAGCAATGGCCACTTCCAAGGCTGGGACTAAGGGAAGACAGTGTTAGCAGAGCCCAGGTGGCAGAGCCGCTGATGGGGATCTGTGGGAGCTAGAGCTAGAGAGGAGGTGCAGCCACCGGCTCAGAGCCATGCCCAAAGCAGAGAGAGAAGAGACACACTCTGGAGTCTCCTCTCTCCCTGCCCTACAATCTCCTCCCATAACATCCATTGGCCAAACCTAGACAGAAGTCAGTTTCCCAGTGAAGAAACCTAAGAAAGGTGATTTGCAAGAATCAACCCCTTGTGATTCACAGCAGAGTAGAGGAAGGGCCAGGACTGGATGCGAGGCAAAGAGGCAACTCCACAGCACACGTGGCTATAAACTGTGAACAGCTCGGTTGAGTCTACACACTGGGCCACCACATAGTATACAATCAGTAAATGGTCAAGGGCTGGGGGGGTTTCTTACCCTTTCTTATAGCTCTGTCCTCATCTTTTACCAACCTCCTCCTAATTTCGAACATATTGAATTATTTCTAGTTTCTAACATTCACCGTGAACTCCATCACTTTGGGACTTGTACATATTTAGCTCTCTTTGCCCACACAGCATTGTGCCCTTTCCTGATGACTCACATTGCCCCCAACTCTCTCTTTCTCTTTGTTATTATCCTAGGTTCTGCCTCTGGTAGGATGTCGTCCCAGAGTCCATCAGGGTTTGTTAGATGCCCGATATCTATGCTCTGATAGCTTTCTATGCATACTTCTCTCATAGCACCAGGCAGACTGTATGACAATGAGTTTATCTCTTTTAGTTTTCTGCTGCGTAACAAATTACCACAAACCTAGCAATTGAAAACAATGCACATTTTTGACCTCACAGTTTCTATAACTAGGAAGGCCAGCATGCTTTACCTGGGCTCTCTGCACAGGATCCTACCAGGCTGAAATCAAGGTGTTGGCCCACTGTATCCTCCTCTGCAGGCTTGACCAAGGAAAGATCCCTTTCCAAGTTCCCTTGGCAGAATTCATTTCCTTGCAGTTGTATGACTAAGGTTCCTGTTTTATTGCCAGCTGGTGGCCAAAGACCACTCTCAGTTCCCAAAGACACTTTCCGGTCCTTGTTATATGGCCCTCTCTACAATACAGTAATTTGCTCCTTCAAGGTCAATAGGAGAGCTTCTGCTATAGCTTCAAAAATCTCTGCTCTCCTCCTCCTTGAGCCCATAGATCCTCTTTTTAAAAAGAGCTCACCTGATTAGGTTGGGCTCACCTACATTCAAGGAGAGAAAAATTAAATAACAAATACACCCCAGGACTGGGAATCTTGGGGGCCATTTAGGGTTCTGCCTTCCATACTCTCCTTCTAGATGTGAGCTGTCCAAAGACAAGTTTCTTACTTGTCATTATATCCCAGAATTGAACAAAATTAGTACCTGACACTTAGTAGCTACTCAATGAAAGATTGAAGAAATACAACAAGAAAGGAAAGGGAACTTGCAGGGGAGGAAGATATTTAAATGGAAAGTTAAATATGACTTGGCAGATAATGGACTTTTGAATGTGAATCCTTGTTCCATAATGGTACCATTATAAAAAGTTGAACACCAAATAGGAGGATTTGGGTTAGGTGGGTTATGGAAGAATGGGTGGGCAGAATGAAATAATATGTATTTCATGCTTCATATACTGAGTTTGTTTTGCTTATGGCACAATCACCACGTGGAACTTTCCTGCGAACAAATGAAGGTGAAAGTCTAGAACTTAGAAGAAAGGTATGGCTCCAGGTGGATCATAGTATTGAGTATTGAATTCTTGAAGTTGTGCCATACTTTGTAAGGTACTCTTTTTTTTTTTTTAAAGATTTTATTTATTTATTTGACAGAGAGAGAGAGACAGTGAGAGAGGAACACAAGCAGGGGAAGTGGGAGAGGGAGAAGCAGGTTTCCTGCCAAGCAGGGAGCTGGATACGGGGTTTGATCCCAGGACTCTGGGTTCATGACCTGAGCCAAAGGCAGACACTCAACGACTGAGCCACCCAGGTGCCCCAGGTTTCGGGTACTCTTACCACCAATCCGTCTCCCATGGGGCACCATAACTTGACTCTTGTATTCTGGCTCTGACTCATGTCTTTCCCTTTTCCACTTCCCAGCTATTTGATTTTCCCATAATTAATCAGATTTTTCTTATCCTTGTCCTATTTAACCCTGCAGATGTAACTGTCAGAATAAAAACCCTTAGCCAACTCTCTCGGGCCTGCTGATGCAGATTTAACATCTGCATGGTGAGGGGGTGCCTGGGTGGCACAGCAGTTAAGCGTCTGCCTTCGGCTCAGGGTGTGATCCCGGCATTATGGGATCGAGCCCCACATCAGGCTCCTCCACTATGAGCCTGCTTCTTCCTCTCCCACTCCCCCTGCTTGTGTTCCCTCTCTCTCTGGCTGTATCTATTTCTGTCAAATAAATAAATAAAATCTTTAAAAAAAACAACAACAACATCTGCATGGTGAGAACATGACCTTGAACTACAGAAGAACCAGGTTCAAGTACTGCCTCTCTTTATTGGCTGTATAATCATGATCGGGATGATCTCTCTGAGCTTATTCCAATTTATACATAAATTAGATATGTACACATGTTTTCAAGAGAATTAGATAAAATTTTGTGTGTGAAATATCTGATAAATTGTAGAAATTCGGTTAAATCCCTGCATTAATTTTTTTTTGAGAAAAATATGGATGTCGTACTCATATTCTTTTTCTCCAGATTCATTGGGATCAAATTACTATTATAAATATGAAATCAGTTTAACAATATTCCACATGACGAAAAAACATTCATAATCCCCACTGGGATTGGGGAGTAGTATGTAGTAGCAATGAGTAAAAACTCACACACAATGTGAAACTCATATTGCACTGGTTAGAAAAAGTGATGTCAGGTTACTTGGAACCACCTTTTCTGCTAAATATTCATGATGAAATAAAGACAGTTATTTTAATTACAGTAATATTGCACCTTTTTTTTTTTAGTTCCTTTTAGAGCAAAAGGTAGCAGATTTACATTTGCATATCTGCCTCCCAGGTTGAGATGTAAAGCTAGGAATTTCTGTATCTGCCTACAATCTATGCTGAGCTCTCAGCAAGCACACTTCTTATGTGGCCTCGGGGATTATGACAACAGCCTTCCAGTCTCGTATTCATTTTCATAAGGTTGCCACAGTAGTTTGTCTAAAATGCAGCCTGGGGGTGCCTGGGTGGCTCAGTCGATTAACCGACTGCCTTCAGCTTAGGTCATGGTCACAGGGTCCTGCTGTGGGGCTACTTGCTTGGGCAGGGACTCTGCTCCTCCTCTCTGTCTGCCCGCCTCTTCCCCTCCTTGTGCTCTCTGTCAGATAAATAAAATCTTTGAAAAAATAAAATGAAATAAAATAAAATAAAATGCAGCCTGATTGAATCTTAGAATGAAAGGAAAACTCCAGGTTGACATGGTGGGTACTTTACCAGCAGTTTCCTGTTGACCTTTCCTGTCTTCTATCTTATCACTGCCCCTTGTAATCTTTGCCCCAAGGTCCTACTACCCCTCTTTGTGTTCTTTTTTTGGGAGCCGGCTCTTCCACCACTTTCCCTTACCTGGTTTAGGCTAAGCCTTCCACCTCCCTCCTCATTACACACCTCATCTTCTCCTCATCTACACACCTCCCAACTCTGGGTTGCTTGTTTTCTTTTACAAGTGTATACTCAGCTTTCAATTTGGTTGGGATTTATTTACACTTTAAAGAAATTATCCCTTTGAAATATACATGTAGTAATTTTGAAGTAATGTAATTTAAACTGCGGGTCCTGCTGACTACAGAGTTTAGGAGCGCTTCAGGCTGGCCAAGCAAACAGCCGTCCGTGTCGTGAAGCAGGCACATTTCCTGCCAGTCTCCATTTAACATCCTGTTCCTGCCCCTTTGTACCATTAGGGTGCTCTGAGAATACAGCCTACAAATTTCTGTGAGTCCCAGGGGATTCACTTGTTTGTCTTTAAATTTTAAGTAAAAACATGGCTGAAAATTGTCAAGTAGCATCCCAGGAGTCCTCGCATGAAGAGGCAGTTTTAAAAGTACTCTTTAAAAAGGGAAAAGGGTGCACCTGGATGCCTCAGTCAATTAAGCATCTGATTCTTGATTTCAGCTCAGGTCATGATCTCAGGGTCGTAAGATCCAGCCCTGCATTGGGTCTACGTTGGGCGTGGAGTCTGCTTAAGATTCTCTCTCTCCCTCTCCCTCTGCCCCTCGGTAGTAATCTCTACACCAACATGGGGCCCAAACTCAGGATCCCAAGATCAAGAGTTGCATACTCTTCTCACTGAGTCAGCCAGGTGCCTCCGGTAACTTTTTGAAACAAACAAACAAACAAACAAACAAAACTTCACTAGAATAACTATCCCACTTTTTATTATGAAAAAATTAAGGGGTGTCTGGGTGGCTCAGTCAGTTGGGTGTCTGCCTTTGGCTTAGGTCATGATCCCAGGTCTTGGGATTGAGTGCCACCATGGGCTCCCTGCTCATTGGGGAGCCTGCTTCTCCCTCTCCTGCTCCCCCTGCTTGTGCTCTCTGTCTCTGTCAAATAAATAAATAAAATCTTTAAAAACATTAATTTGGGGGCACCTGGGTGACTCGGTTAAGCGGCTGCCTTCAGCTCAGGTCATGATCCCAGGGTCCTGGGATTGAGTCCCGCATGAGGCTTCCTGCTTGGCAGGGAGCCTGCTTCTCCCTCTGCCTGTCACTCTCCCTGCTTGTACTCTCTCTCTCTCTCTGTGAAATAAATAAAATCTCTAAAAATATTAATTTTGACTTAAGTGTTTTTAAATAAGCTACCATCGTTTCCAGAAATTAACGAATAGAAGTATGTGTTGGGGGGCGCCTGGGTGGCACAGTGGTTAAGCGTCTGCCTTCGGCTCAGGGCGTGATCCCGGCGTTGTGGGATCGAGCCCCACATCAGGCTCCTCTGCTATGAGCCTGCTTCTTCCTCTCCCACTCCCCCTGCTTGTGTTCCCTCTCTCGCTGGCTGTCTCTATCTCTGTCGAATAAATAANATAAATAAATAAAATCTTAAAAAAAAAAAAAGAACTATGGATTGGAATTATTTATTTACTTGTTTGTTTCTGCTAGGCACTGGAACTTTTGTTTTGATTCGGCCCAGGCCCATCACCTAGCACATTGCCTTAAGAATATTCATATAAATGGAATGGACTACTCTCTGAAGCAAAACTACATCATCTTCTACAAAAAACTTTTGTAAAATTACACCCTTCAGCTCCCCAAAGCAGGAAAATAAAATTATCAAACTTTCACTGTCAACATTATTTACTAAGCTGACCACACGGTTTGAAGGTATTAGGAGATAGTATGAGATGATAAAAAGGAACGACAAAGGAAAAAAATTTAGATAGGAGTGGTAAACACCCTTAGGTTATAAAACATTATTATGCACATATATATTACAATGAAATGTATTAGTTTCATAACAAAAAGGTTAAAGTATTTGTTATGATTAAAATAGATACCAATCTCTATTAGAAACTTTTAAGAATTATACAAACAGCCATCTGTCAGAGGTGACTCCTGCTCAGAGATGACCTCTAAAGCTTTCATCTAGAGGCACACCAAATTTCATCACGGACATCTTCATTATTTTAGCTGTTAAGGTAAGCCAAATCAAAATCACCATGGGAGCGTGGGGAGTAGGAAGAAGAGTTATATTTTGGAAACAATCCATGGGAAATTAAATCAGGTAACCAAAGGTTTAATTTGGAAATGCAAATATCTATTGATTAGGTTTTCGATCAACACCGTTCATGTACACATTGAAGGAGTAATGAGGGGCAAAGTGATGGCAACAAGAAGGAGGAGGAGGAGGGTGAGAAGAAATACAGAGGGCGCTGAGGGGGTTATTTTCATGCATTAATTTACATTTACATTATATTACATTTGAATAAGGTAATCATCATCCAAATAATTTCACCCACTTTAAACCATCACGATAAAAACCCATCTGAGCCATTCAATGTAATCTTTCTGCATCTCTTTCAGTGAGGGAGGCGAGATGGTGCAAAGACAACTCGAAGCTTTCCCTGTTAACGTTCGTAGAAGGAATCCAGTGGCATTTTAACTAGACATTAGCTTTCTCTTCTTCCTTTGGTTCTGTTTGCCAAAGCCCCTACCTCTAGGAAGATTTTCTGGGATTGGGCTGGTGAAATGCAAGAACCCAGAGGTTGGATTCGGGAGATCTGTTTCCCATGCCACTTTGTACCTTGCGACACTGGGCACAACACTTAATTTTCAGCTCTTCGGTTTCATTTTTTGGGAAATGGCGATAATGATGTATCAGTTTTATTTGTTGAGAAGATGAGTCGGGCCTGTGTGTGAAAAGCCCTCTATAAACTGGAAAACACTCTCCAGATGTGAGTAACTGTCTCCTTTAAAGGGCACAGAATCTGTTTCAATTGTATGGAGGACTGCAGAAAGGCTCCTTGACACTTTTAGTCAGAACTTGACACTGAGCTGAATATCTCTGTAAAACGAAAGGGTTCTTGTGCCCCACATCAGCCCGGGGCAGGGTCACCCACGCTGCCGGGGCGGTCACTGCAGTATTCCATCCTCAGCTGCGGCTCCCGCTCGATCCTCCCACGGGTTTCCCGAGGAGGGCTGCGATGTTCCTAGCCATTTGGGTGGCGCCAGCTAGAGGGCGTGGGCCCGGCGGATCGGCGTAGCGCCGGGCTGCAGAGTGGGGGCGGGCCGGGCCGGGCCGGGGGCGGGGCCTCCCGAGGAGGGCGTGGCCTTGCCTCCCGGGCGTTCCGGCGCTGCCGGCGCGCGGAGCTTGCGAGCCAGCGAGCGGACTAGCGCGCGGCCCCTGCGCACTCGGTCGCCGGCTGCGCGCGTCGCGGGCGCAGCTGCAATTTCGCCTCCGCGGCTCGTGAGCCGAAACCCCTGCGAGCCGCCTCTGAATCCCGGGAGGACGCGTTCGCCTTTCCTCTCCGCACCCGCGCCCTTTCCCCACCGCAACAGGTCAGGGGAGGGCGGAGGTGGCGAGGGCGCACGACTGGGGACTGGAGGAACAAGGGTCAGGAAGGTAAGCGGAGCCTTGTGCGCCCCCAGGCTGGGGGTCAGCCTCGCCGGGAACGCCGCAGCCGCTGACTTCTGGGAAGCCCAGGCTCTCCCCGCCTAGCTGCCTGCTTCCGAGCACGCTGACTCAAGTAGCTGGCGTTCCCACTTTTCCGGTGGGAACCTTCGGGGGGAACGGGCGAAGGAGACGCGGACCTCGCATCACCCTTATTTGCAAATGCGGGGCAGGTAGCGTCTGGAAGAACTAGAGGTAGAGCGGTGAGAAACACAGGAAGAGACCCATTTTCCTTCCCTACTCCCCCAAATCAGACGTCTACTGGTGCGCCCCGTGTCTTGCGGAAGGATGTTCGGTTTTGGAACCTAGTCTCGGGGTTGCGTAATAGAAGTGTCCCAGAAGTTTCTCCGGAGTAAAAGCAGAGCTTTTCTCGCTTCCATCCCGAGTTCCCCCTCCCCGCGTCATTGTCACCTCTCCCTCTTGCGTCTAGTTGAGAGAATTAGTGGCTCCAATCCGATCTAATTACGATTGAGAGGGAGGCGCGTGTCGGTGGTCCGCAGCCTCGAGAGAGGGAGGGGGAAAGTTGAAGGCACCTTCTGAGACTTGCCCCTGGGGCGCAGGGAGACGGCATCTGCAGAAAGTGGAACTGGTTAATTTCTCTTGATAATTTTTTACGCCGGTGTCTGATCCTCCTGTGACTGCTGCTTTCGACCCTCCGACGTTGCGAGCGCCAGGGTCGTCGAATTAAAAGGAAGAGGAATTGGAGAGTTTTGTGAATCGTACCTACCTTAATGTAATGGTAGCTACAATAATGAATCTGCGAGAGACCTCGAGGGTCCTGATACTTTCTTACTAGGTCGATCTTCCAGGAGTTTCTGCACTCACACCCCAATATTGTTATGCAAATTGTCCCAGGAAGACCTTTGGTTTTGGAGGTGGAGATGTGTCCGTTTCTTCCGGGAGCCTGTCTCTGTTGCGGGTGGGGGGGGAGGTCGGGGGACGCTTGCAGACAATGTTTTGCTTTTTTTTTTTTTTAAGTGTGGGACGGGGCAGTTTTAACCCTGTTGGTGCACTTTGAGGGCGGGGGGGGGGCGAGGAGATGATTTACCATCGAGGAACCAGACAAATTTAAAACCTTAAAGGGGAAACCGTGATTAAGGCGTAGACCCAGTGTTCCCTGGGACAGTTGCAAAGTGGGAAAAAAGCGCAGAAATTGAGACACAGAAACGTCAGGCGAGGGAGTGGCCTGAGAAGTGTGGGGATTTTGCTTGTGCAAGATTATTTCAGAGCAAGGTCATGCAGAGTTCGTAGAAGGTAGGCAGAGATGGGATACCTCTCCCGGAGCTACGTGTGTCAGACTCCGGGTGGAGATAGAAGGCACGTAAAAGAGAAAGACCTTTGGACTATGAGTCTAGTTCTGCTCAGAGGCTTGAGAATACCTAGGCATGGCCCTGTTTCAATGTTTACTTCCTCTGTCTAATGTATTTCCTTAGCTTGTCTTTCATCTTCAGTGGAAAGGATTCCTTGAGTGGATATTCAGGAAATAAATTCACAGGAGAGTTGAAAATTCTGGATGATTCCCCTGCTTTAATTTAAAGGTGTTGTCTCTTGCCAGTGTCAGAAAATACTGTGTTTGAAGATAAATGTGCAGAAAAGGAATGTAGAGTACTAAAGAATAATAATGACCCAAGAGAATGAAGGGAGACTGGGAGAGAAAGCAAGAGAACTTGTGTAAAACTAGAAAAACTAATTTGAATTTAGCTAATTTAGGAGAGGGGGAACCACAGGAAGGAGTTCGGATGTTTAAGACAAAGAGGTACTGAAGAGTAGGACACAAGGCTTTGAAAAAAATGAGTTCAGATGTGCCTAGAGGCTCAGTCCATTAAGTGTCCAGCTCTTGATCTCAGCTCAGGTCTTGACCTCAGGGTCACAAAATCAAGCCCCTCCTTGGGCTCCACGCTGGGTGTGGAGCCTACTTAAATAAAAATAAAAGATGAATTTAGATATTGGGGGATTCCCTCCCCTTTCTTTTTTCTTTTTTTTTTTAAAGATTTTATTTTATTTATGTGACAGAGACAGCCAGCAAGAGAGGGAACACAAGTAGTGAGAGTGGGAGAGGAAGAAGCAGGCTCCCAGCGGAGGAGCCTGATGTGGGGCTCGATCCCAGAACGCCAGGATCACGCCCTGAGCCGATGGCCGACGCTTAACGACTGTGCCACCCAGGCGCCCCTCCCCTTTCTTTTTCTAAATATAACTTAGAGGGATAATGAGACTGAGGGTATAGGACTTGCATGCTTTCCTACCTGCGGAAAGAAAATGAACTGTTACTTATCAGAGTTAACATATTTTATACGTTCACTGTAGCAATCAGTTTCTGTATTGGCTTTGGCATTTGTGATTTGCTTAACTCTTCAACTTTGTAAAAATACAATCTTGAAGAATCACAGTGAGTTAAATTAGAATACAAAGGTCATCCAGGGACTGAGAATTTATGGCCAGAAAAGCCAGGGATTTTAAACATTGCTTTCTCCTGCAAAATGCAGAGTATGCATGCATTTTTTTGCCACCAGAAGTCACTGTTTCACTGTGGGGTTATAAGACTTACTACTTTGAGGTAGTGGTTAGACTACATCAACACTGGTTGTCTCTTCTGTTTCCTATCTGGTTTGACTGAATTTTGAAGGAGTGGGTTGAACTAAAAGTTACTGTTTTATTAACTAAGATTCTCAGTTGGATTTTGGATTAAACTTGGAAGAGTACTGTTCATTTACCATACATATGAGTTGCGTGTCAGAAAACATCTACAAGTTGCTGTAGCCATGTAATTGTTCAGTTAAAGTTATATTGCCTTGAGTTGAAAAGATGTGTTAGAAAAGGCAGACTTGTTTTCAAAATTGTTTTCCCATCTTTGCAATTTTTTTTTTGAAAGATTTATGTATTTATTTGAGAGAGCGAGCACTCGAGCAAGCAGGACTGGGGGTGGGGGGCAGGGCAGAGAGACAGGGAGAGAGAATCTTCAAGCAGGTTCCGAGCTCAGCGCAGAGCCCAACATGGTGCTTGATCCCACAACCCGGAGATCACAACCTGATCACAAGCCAAGAGTAAGTCCCTTAACTGACTGCACCACCCCGCAACCCTCAATATTTTTTAAGAAGCAAGTGAAAGGAGTTTCATGTTCAACTGTAATTTGTGCTTTCATCAAATGAATTTGCATAATTATTTGTGAAGTTAATTGGTTGTTCAAAATATAAGTCTTAAGATGGACTTATGCTTTCACTTTTTAAAGGTAGAGCTAATTTATGTATAAATATTTGAATCACGTAAGACAGGGAACAGTATACCCTGCAGGTGTCCCTGAAGGTAATTCATTTGCTAACTTAGATATGTCTGTTGAAGCTAAAAGCTTGAAGTTCCCCTATTTCAAGAACTCTGGATTATTAACTAATTTTTCAGGAGATTGAGAAAGTATGTTGGAGAGAGTTCAAATTACGGAACTGCATTAACATAAATATACAAAGTTTTGTAAATTATATTTTCCTCATTATATTATAAATTCTGTTCCCAAACGATTTTTAATTCACTGTAGTTTTTTAGCTGTCTCTCTTTTTTATACACAGTAGTAGTTTATTTAATATTTGCTGACTTGAATCTCAGATTTTATTAAAATAGATTTCATAAACCCTGTAATCCATTTATTAAAATTCTGCCACAATGCAGAAGTAGATGTGAAATATGTAGTTCTTTGTAGGTACACATCCTTTATTCCTGAGTGTTTATATATGCACAACAAATTATTGTAGACTTGAAACCCTGAGGTTCTAAGGCCATCAGGGTTGCTAATAGGAGTTTCCGTCTTATGCCTTAGGATAGAGCTCCTTCAGTAGTGTTCTCCAGGGGAAGAAAATCAGCTGATTTTCTTAAATTAGCTGGCCCATTTTAAACATGACTAAGGATTTCTTGTTAGAGTGACTTTTTCCTATTAAAAGGCTGAAATTATTGTGACAAGTGGAGTCCAGAGGAGTCAATTACATCATTAATAAGATGCCTCATATTCATTCCTAATACCTCATATGTACTGAGCATCTTCTCTGTGCTAGCCAGTACTCTAAGCTTTGGAGAAACTGTAACACCATGATCAAGAAAGAGAAAGAGCTCACGCAGGTGGACTTAACATTCACGTAGCATAAAAGCTGTTTACCAACAGCTTTCAAATAATGTATCATTTAAGCCTAATTGCAGCTCTAAAGTTGGAGTTCATTTTCCATTTTAAAATCAGGAAATTGAGTTGAAGAAGTTAAGTGACTTGCTTCTGTGACTCAAAGCCTGGTGCCCTTTCCACTATGGTACACTGAGTTGGCTTTGTTGATATGTGGTTTCCTGTTTTTCAAGAATTACAGCTTGACTCTAAAATATAAATAGTGTTTCTGCCTTGGCTAAGTAATTCTTTCTGATCATTATGGGAATAAAAAAGCAGGTATTTTCATTTAGCATTCTGGACATGTATTTGTGACTCCAAAGGAAAATATTATGCAGGCCTATTAAAAAGACATGTGATGTTTATTTATACCATATAAAGATCCTTACCTTCCTAAAAAATTATATGCAAGGGCTTATGAACCATCTCGCTTAGTGTTTGAAAGCTGCTGGTCAAGTTTTGAAAGGTCAGTCACGTCCCTGGTGAATCAGGATATACCCATACCATTTCCTTCAATCTCATAGATTCAGTGACTGGAGGCAGTGCAGCAGTGTTTTTCAAACTTACATTGTCAGAATCTTCTGGAAGACTTGTTAAAACACATTTCCCATACCACCCCCCACCCCCTGCCCCAGCCCAGAGTTTTAACTCAATAGGTCTGGCATAATGCCCAAGAATTCGCATTTGTAACATGTTCACAGGTGATATTGATGATGTTAGTTCTGGAACTACACTTTGAGAACTGCCATATAGCAGAGAATTTAAAAATTTAAGAGCATGGTTACTGAACCAGACAGCTTGGGCTTAAATCTTGCATATGCCACCTACTAGCTGTCATGCCTTAGGCAAATTACTTAATTTTTTGTCAAAAACTGTGAAGGCTCTGAGATTTTACCCTACTTTCAAGGTAACAAGTTAACCTGCCACAGTTTCATGGGCTCTTGGGAGTGACTTTATTGCTTATAATAATAGCTGTAGCCAGAGTGTCAACATTTTCTCACACTGGTTCCCTAAGCCCCAGTTTCCAAAGTGAGATGTGGAGGGAGTCAGATGACACCTGGAAACAAAATGGGTTGCATTACAGGAGGGAATCCTGAGTTTAGGGAATCCTAATCTTTTATAATGGGCAGTAAGCGTGCCTGCCCTTTGCTCCAGAGGAGGAGACATTATTTTGTTTATACTGAGCAGTAAACATGCTGCCTTGTGCTGTAGGAGACACTATCTCTATTTTCCAAGGCTGTTCTCTATACAAACATCCTTGAAGATTGTCTAGAACAAAGACAATTGGTGCCTCTGCTTGTACAATATGCAGAAATGCCATGGGCCCCTGGAGAATTGGTTTCTAACACTTTTCCATTCCCTTACAAGATGGGGTTAATAAAACTCTTATTCCTAATAAGGTCTCTCTTACTGGGTATTTGAGTAGATTAAAGGTGCTAAAATTTGGCAAGTACTTGGGGCAGAGCATAATACGTGCTACATAAATATTTCCTGTTATTACTCCTGAAGGAAAAAAATGTGTGTGTGTGTGTGTGTCTTAATGGTAAGTATTACCTTATAAGATGAAATAATTGCTTTACCGAGTATCCCTCACTTCGAGTTTGTTGCGAGGAACTTCTTTAATGGGTCTACATTTTAAAATGGGTTAATCCATTGTTTTACCAGCCCGTGGGGAGTGAAGCAGAAACATTTACTGTCAATATTCATGTGCGTTCTCATGTTTCTCTGCCTCATTATGATTATTACATAGAATCATGTGACTAATTCTGGGGTGCCTGGCTCGCTCAGTGCAAGGAGCATGAGACTCTTGAAGAGTATGCAACTCTTGATCTCGGAGTCGTGAATTTGAGCCCCATGTTGGGTGTAGGGATTACTGAAAACAAAACAAAAATAAAGAAACATTAGAAAAAATAGTCATGTGACTAATTCTGTCCAGTGGGGTGTCTGTGGGAGTAACATGTGTTTCTGAGCTGAAGCATTTAAGTGGTTCTCATGAGACCCTCTCTCTTTTTCTATGGCACACCCTGAAGCCACATTTTGAAATAGTGGAGATTCCAACAGTTTGGGTTTCTCAATGTGGAGAAAAGCTCTTTGCCCTCTTTCTTACCCCAGCACACCAATGTGCAATGGACATGAAGAGTGAGTATGAAATAAACCTTTGTTCTGTTAAGACACTGAGATTTTGAGGTTAATTTGCCACTATAGGACACCCTGGACGATCCTATCTTCCAGTGCCTATATATAAATATAATACCTACCTGTGAGAAACTTGATGATTATTTTAAAAGCTAGGGTCTGGGTGTGTGTGTGTGTGTGTGTGTGTGTGTATGTATACATATCCATATATATGGAGCTAGACTTAGCAGCTTGCATTCTGTGGAGAGGATATGAGCAGTTAACATTTGTTTATTTTTATTATTTTGCATAAAGTAATTTCAGATGGTAAGTACTATGAAAAATAAGTTGGCCAGCACTGTTACTTTCCTTCCCAATACCCATTCCCATTTTTTTTTTTTTTTTTTTTTTTTTTAAAGGATAATTGTGTGTGGGACAACATTGTGCCTAGTTTTAGGTGATAGATCATGCTTATTCTTGGCCAGTGCTAACAATTTGTAACCTGACTTACCTGCGTCCCCTGCAGCTTTAGGAGGCCATCTGACCTAGCTCTGGTTTTTTGAGATGCAAGGTCTTAGGGAAGGATTTTCCTTTCCTGACAAAAGGAGAAAGATGTGGCTGGCCTAGCCACACCTTTCTCTTCTCATCTTCTTCCAGCCTTAAAGGTAGGTAAGATAGTCTGGTTATGGCAGCAGCCTTTTTGTACCATGAGGTGACAAGCATAAAGACAAGACGCTAAATATGGCAGAGCAGAAAGAGCCAGAGTTCTTGGTGGCCTCATTGAACAGCTAACACTATACCAGTAGCCCTCTTCTGGACTTGCTATGGAAGTATAAGCTTCCATTAATGAAGCAGTTGTTACTTGCAGCTAGACACATTCCTAAGCCATGTAGGTTATAATGGAGTTGAGAGTGGTTGGCTGGAGGATAAGGTTGAAGGCACAACAGTACTACATTAGCTACTGTAACCGGGAAGGCGTCTTTGAGATTGTATCATTGAGCAGAGACCCAGATGATGAGAGGGAGCCAACAAGTGGGAAATGGATACTTGTGGTTGGGGTAGCCCTGGAGTCCTCTTGAACAAGGATTTTGAAGTGAAGAGACAGTTGGGGAAATCCATTATGGCTTTCTAAGCTATGGGTGCCACGTGTTATTGCAGAGCTAAAGGAACTGTGAGTGATCTGATCAGTTTAGGGCCTTGGGAGATGATGATCTGCTTGGGGCAGAGTTCGGGAGAATGCCACGAAACAGTGTATGATCCATGACTCAACTCTGACACATTGCCTGTTACCAGGAGTCTGTTAACTCCTGGAGGAATGTGTGGGGAAGGGGAAGGGAACTAGACTTGACAGGGATTACTGACCAGTCCACAGTCCCTCTGGAATCCGAACGGAGTTCTTTTCCTCATATTCTCCTTTGGGAACTGGGTCATGGTCACGGGGCTTTGAGACCAGCTTATTTCCGTTGTCGTTGAAAAGCAATATATGGATTCTCCCAGGCATGTGTTTTGATTGGCAGCAAAATAACCAGAACAACAACTACTACCATTTCACTGCGTGCTTAACATGAGCCAGGCATTGTGCTAAAAATATTACACGCGTTTTATTGAACCCTATGACATCCCATGAAGCCCCATATTACTGATGAGAAAGCTGAGACCTTAGGAAAAAAATAGTAATTTTTTTGAGATTTTATAGCTAGTCGGTTGCAAAGCAGGCCTTTCAACCAGCTTGTCATAAGCACTTCTGAGAGTAGGTTCCCTAGAATGTGCTAGGTTTGGAAGCCCTCAAAAAATGAAGGAAAAACATTTTTTTTTACTTGAATTATTTGCTATTTTGGTGAGAAAAGCAATGTGATATACATGACTTTTTTTTTTTTTTTTAAGATTTTATCTATTTATTTGAGATAGCACATGCAGTAGTGAGGCGGGAGTGGCAGAGGCAGAGGGAGAAGCAGCCTCTCCACTGAGCATGGAGCGGGACCTAGGGCTTGATCCTAGGACCCTGGAATCATCACCTGAGCTGAAGGCAGACGCTTATCCGACTGAGCCACCCAGGCACCCCGACATTTTTATTTCTGAATACATTTGTTGCAAGAGGCTGGAAGGACTATAGAAGACCTGGCAGGGTACATTCCTAAATGAAACTTTCTTGCTTCACTTATATAAAATGTAACATAGATGTTGCTGACTTACGAGCTGCTCTGTATTCCGCCCCCCCCAGCCCAGCTCCACAAGAGAGGCTACATATTGAGTGCCTGTGAAGTGTCAGTGTGCTGGGCATTTTAGCTAGATAGAATTCACTCTTTTCAGCAATACTGTAAACTTTGCTAGTTTCCATTTTACAGATGGGAACACTGAGGGTGGTAGGATTTAATTTGCCCGAAGTGATCACCTGTTTCCCTTGAACCTGTCCTCTGCTCTGCTCTACAGCCAAGTTGGTACTTTCTCTCTCTTTTTTTAATAGGAGGATTTTAAACTGCCTACTCCCCCCCATCACATTTTGTCTTTATAATCTATGGAAATAATATAAAAAATGTGTGAAAACTTCAGGAAGACCTTCTGATTTCAATATTTATAGGCCCGTCTATTTTCCTTGAGCCCCGGTAGAGAAAAATATGTTGACAGAGATAATAAAGGATTCATAGCATACATAATAGAAGTGGCCCTTTCCAGAGAAGTCACCGTTTACAGTTTGATACGTGTGTGTACACACGTGTGTGCATGCATGCACATGTGTGTGTATGGTGCATAAACAAAAAGCATTTTTTAAGCAAATTGGCTCACATTGTACATGTTACACATCTTGTTTAGGTAAATGTATTCTTTTAGATCTGTTGCGTCTCATGATGTATCATAATTGATTTAACCATTTGTATGGGCGTATATTAAGTTGTTACCAGTTTTCTTAATGTCATAAACAATATTTTATTGCACATAATTCCTTGTACACATGTGACTATATTTTTATTTTGTTTTGGGTTTTTTGGTCTATTTTTTAAAATTTAAATTTAAATAATTAACATATAATGTATTATTGGTTTCAGAGGTACAGGTCTGTGGTTCATCAGTCTTATATATAATACCTAGTGCTCGTTATATCACATGCTCTCCTTAATGTTCATCACCCAGTTCTTCCACCCCGCCTCCCCTCCAGCAACCCTCAGTTTGTTTCCTAAGATTAAGAGTGTCTTACGGTTTTTGTCTCCATCTCTAGTTTTGTCTTGTTTTATTTTTTTCCTCTCTTCCCCTATGATCCTCTGCCTTGTTTCTCAAATTCTGCATATCAGTGAGATCATATAATTGTCTTTCTCTGCTTGACTTATTTCACTTAGCATAATACTCTCTAGTTCCGTCCATGTCGTTGCAAATGGCAAGATTTCATTTTTTTTTTGTGATAGCTGCGTAATATTCCATTATATGTACACACACCACATCTTCTATCCATTCATCTATCGATGGACATCTGGGCTCTTTCCATAGTTTGGCTATTGTGGACATTGCTGCCATGAACATTGGGGTGCAGGTGCCCCTTTGGATCACTACATTTGTATCTTTGGGATAAATACCCAGTACTGCAGTTGCTGAGTCATAGGGTAGCTCTATTTTCAACTTTTTGAGGAGCCTCCAGACTGTTTTCCAGAGTGGCTGCACCAGCTTGCATTCCCATCAGCAGTGTAAGAGGGTTGCCCTTTCTCCTCATTCTCACCAGCATCTGTTGTTTCCTGACTTGTTAATTTTAGCCATTCTGACTGGTGTGAGCTGGTAGCTCATTGTGGTTTTGATTTGTATTTCCCTGATGCTCAGTGATGCTGAACATTTTTTTTTTAAGATTTTATTTATTTATTCGACAGAGATAGAGACAGCCAGTGAGAGAGGGAACACAAGCAGGGAGTGGGAGAGGAAGAAGCAGGCTCATAGCGGAGGAGCCTGATGTGGGGCCTCGATCCCATAACGCCGGGATCACGCCCTGAGCCGAAGGCAGGCGCTTAACCGCTGTGCCACCCAGGCGCCCCGCTGAACATTTTTTTATGTGTCTGTGGGCCATTTGGATGTCTTCTTTGGAGAAATATCTGTTCATGTCTTCTGCCCATTTCTTGATTGTTCTTTGGGTGTTGAGTTGGTAAGTTCTTTATAGATCTTGGATACTAGCCCTTTATCTGATAAGACATTTGCAAATATCTTCTCCCGTTCTGTTGGTTGCCTTTTGGTTTTGTTGACTGTTTCCTTTGCTGTGCAAAAGCTTTCTTTTGAAGTCCTAGTAGTTCATTTTTGCTTTTGTTTCCCTTGCCCTTGACGATGTGTCTAGTAAGAAGTTGCTGTGGCTGAGGTTGAAGAGATTGCTGCCTGTGTTCTCTAAGATTTTGATGGATTCCTGTCTGACATTTAGGTCTTTCATCCATTTTAAGTCTTATTTTTGTGTATGGTGTAAGGAAATGGTCCAGTTTTGTGACTAGATTTTTAAGAAAGATTCTTTGAAAGAGACATTAACTGAAGCATATACTAATTTCCTTTCTTAGCAGTGGTGTAGGTTAATAACTTCCTGACTACAGTAGGCCTCCATTCCAATCTAACCTAACCTTGTGAGTTGCATGGCTACTCCATAAGCTGTGTAAATCATACATCAGCACCTAAACAGTCTTTCACGGGCTGAATTTGGTTTTTCTAGTGAGACATAATTGAGATAACAGACAGTAATCTGGCAATGCAGACTCCTTGCACCTGCCTCTGTGGAAAGCCTCCTGACAAATTAAAGAATAAAATATTTGAGTTGAATAGACAAGTTCCTGGCTGTGCCCTGGGGCCAGATCCCTCAGAGAATGTGTCTCTTTCACTTTGTATTGTATCCAGGTGCCCAAGAACCCAGTGGTGAGACCCACAGATTTGTCCGATCTCTTCAGTCTTGGACTTGTCAATCCCTAGGACAGTTAAAAAGAACAGACTTTTAAAGATTTATTTATTTATTTATTTGAGAGAGAGGGCGAGAGAGCAAGAGCGCACGTGTGTGCGTGAACACGAGCACATGAGAGGGGTGGGGCAGAGGGGGAGAGAATCCTCAAGCGGACTTCCCGCTGAGCACAGAGCTCATTGTGGGGGCTCAGTCCCTGAACACTGAGATCATGACCTGAGCCAAAATGAAGAGTCAGCTGCTTAATTGACTGAGCCACCCAGGTGCCCCCAAAATAGACTCTTTAGAGAATGGTTTTAGGTTCCCAGCAAAATTGAACAGAAGGTAAAGAGATTTCCCATAGACCTCCCTGACTCCCCTGACCCCCCTCCCTGCCCCCATGCACAGCTTCCCCATAATCATCTCCCAGCAGAGTGGTATATTAGTTACAAATGATGAATTTGCATGGACACATCATTATCACCTAGAGTTCTAGGGCCATCTTTCATTGCAGTTTGGCGTGGCTTGACCCTCATTTCTTTTAGGTCTTTGTTCAGATGTTACATTCTCTGATCACCCTATACAAAATTGCAGCACCTTACCTTGGTTCCTTGCTGGCACTCTACACTTTCGTTTTTCTCTATAGCACCTTTCAATGTCTAACATCTATGTATTTTTCTTATGTGTCTTCTTTGCTAAACTCCTATAGTTTGCAAGCTCAGTGATGGCAGGTCTGTTTTCTTCCCTCCTATTCTCTGTACGTGGCTTAGCGTAGATGCTCAGGAAATACTTGCTGGCTTAGTGACTAAATGAACAAATAGGGGAACTCAGGACCATTCTCAAGGTTGGTGTTCTCCACAACCCAACCTACCCCCTCCCTCACTGCCCTCTTGCTCTCCAGCAAGCCCTAGGGAAGGCAGTGTTGGGCTGCAAGCAGATGGGCATCTTGACTGGGAGGGTCATGTGGGAGACTGCCATCCCAGACTCCTCAGAAGCCTTTACAGTGTTTTGAAGAGTAATGCTGAAATGGCACACTATTTTATCGACCACCTACTGTGTGCCAGCCCTACATGTCAAAAGAGAGAAAATGAAGGAGCAGCAAAAGGGGTGAAGGGAGGAGGGGGAGTAATGGCGGTAAAAGGAAGGGGGAAAGAGGGTAGAGAAAGAGGGGAAAGGGAAATAAAAGTGTGTTGGAGAGAGGGAAAGTGAGAGGGAGTAAGGGGCAGGGGTGGTGGTGGGCTGGGGGAAATGATTGGGATTTGAGTTGGAGAATTTAGCAGGTTGGAGGAGTGTGCTACCCCAGAGCGTGTTTGACCCTGAAAAACTTAGAGCTCTACAGTGTGAGTTTCATTAGAAGATTTGTAGCATCCATGCTGCATTCTTTCTTGGGGGGAGGAGATGGAGTGACAGTGATAGCTACTGGTGTGGAAACATTGTGGTCAGCAATTTTAATTTCATGGAGGAGGAGATAAAAGACCTTATCAGGTGTGAGTAAAGCTGGACTATATTCAGTGTTTCAGCTGGCGGGAAGTGTAACAGTTAGCCTCTTAAACCCAAGAGGCAATCTAAAACTGTTACAAATTTAGTGGGTTTTCATTTGTATCACATGGTTTGTTAAATTTGTACCAAGATAATTTGTAATGGATCCTTTGCCTAAGGATGTTTGGAAAAATTGAAACTATTTAAAGCAAGTTAGGAGAAGTGCAATAAATTTACAAATACATACAAGAGAGGGAAAAGGAAACAGCTGTTGACAGTGTTAGAAAGAGAGGTTGTTTCTAGAGATACACAGGACAGTACCAAGGCTATCTTCCCAGGTTGTATAACCTTTTCTCTTTCTCTTTCCCTTTCTTTCTTTTACGATTGGCTCTTATTTGGCCTATTTTTTATTTAGTATTGAATTCTTGGGTAAAGATCGACTGGCTGATTTCCTTTCTTGTGCATACTCTTACCTCTCTACCTTTGATTCTAGGGAGGGTGCTGACATAACCTGTTACCTCAGGCAAATTACTTAAAACCGAGTTTCAGTTTTTCTATTTATAAAATGAGTTATTAGTAGATGGGGTATTAGCATTTACCTTGCAAGCTGATTTTAATGTTTACATGAAATGCCATTTTAAAAGGGCTCAACACAATGCTTGGCAAGAGTGGACACTGGGGAAATGTTATTTCCTTTCTTCCTCATGATAAACTTGTGCATATTTCTTCTTGCTGAAATGGCTTTGAGTAGCAGCCTCAAAATTAAAAGTACATTTGGCCTTTGGTATATGGTAACCAGTTTGTTCCTATAACTTGAGAGTTGATGAAGAACCCCTCTAATTCCAATGGGAACACTGACTTCTGTTTCCAGTAAGATTTTCTTGCAAGTCCTGTATACCTGTGAGTTACCCGATGGGCTAATATTCACAGGTTGCTCTTTCTCTTTCAGATGAACAGACTTGTCATTTTCCACTGACCGGCAGCAATGGCGTTTACGGAAAGGGTCAAGAACAGCAGCAGCAGGTAACGGTGAAATCCACAATTAAAAAATGTGACAATATTTAAGTTTATAATGTTGTTTTCAAAGAATAAGCTTGATGCTTTTCATTCTTACCATGCAAGACACTGTGGGAAAATTTCAGTATTCTCTGCATGAAGCCAAACCTGTTAGACTGGCTCCATGTTTTCTTTCAACCTAGTGCTTTCTGAGCCTCCTAACTCATTTCCTTAACATACAGATGTTATGGTAGATCAGCATCCTAATTCTGTGTTCAGATATTGGTCTGTATTACACAGCTTTGGAGAAATGAGCCACCTGTTCATGAAATCCACCTTCTCCTGAAAGCTTTGAAGGCGGGAATTCAGTCAGTGATGTTTTACTACTTTCAGATCTCTCCCTCCGATTGTGCGCATATAGGTAACTTCCTTCTTGTGTATCCTAAATGATCAGGGTTGCCCGAGGGGAGCATGTTAACGTCCTGAAGTGGTTATTAAGAGTAACTCATTTGCTATCCAGAGGGAATTCTTAATGTCACTGATCAATTTTTATTTATACTGTGAGATATTAAAAAACGTTAACGTGTGAGACATGTTGACTCAAACTTACTCAACTAATATTTATTGAGTAACAGATGATGGTGCCCCTAATTCTGGAAGGTCCTGCCTGGATGCTGTCCTACTTCCCCTTTCTGGTTCATTTAGGAAACTCTTCCTCTATTCCAAGCGGCCATGGCGGTACTGTTGTTAGACGGGGTGCACTGTCCTCCCCTGCAGAGGAAGGCATGTGACCCAGGGTGCAGCAGCTCACATTCTGCTAGAACTCGGGGAGGCTGTTGTCAGCTGTCTTTAGGCTTGTTCGTTATGTTCGGTTACACATAAGTTTTAAATTTTTATGCAGTTAAATGTCTTGTCCTTTATGGGTTCTGGTTTTGATTGTGCTTAGAAAGGTCTTTCCAGCTCCGAGATTGTGCAAATAATGTCATGTGTTCTCTGCTGGCACTTGAATGGGTTCATTTTTTGCATTTAAATCAGAACTTGTGAGCTGGTGGCCTCTGGGACAGATCTGGTCAACAGATGGGTTTTGTTTGGCCCCTCACAGTGTTCTAAAAAAAATAGATCTGCCAGTGTGTTTTACATAACCATCTAGACTTCCATTTCTTCTTAAAAAAATCAGGAGTTAACAACATTGGGCTTGCACTGCTGTATGGCAGCTACTCAGATATGATTGAGTAGCCTCTGCTCTTTTCCACAAGGCATGAGCTTAGATGCGTTCTGATTCAGAACTTTCCAAGTGGTGTGTCATCAGTGCACTTCAGGTGTGCCAGCCTGTTCATCCTCTCAGCCTGCAGGTCAGCCAGACTCCGGAATTCCCGCCTGTTTCCTCCTGCAGACATCTGCTTTGTCAGGTTGCCCCAGAAAGACTTGATTTCTTTCTTTTTTTTTTTTTTTTTAAAGATTTTCTTTATTTATTTGACAGAGACAGCCAGCGAGAGAGGGAACACAAGCAGGGGGAGTGGGAGAGGAAGAAGCAGGCTCCTAGCAGAGGAACCTGATATGGGGCTCGATCCAAAGAACGCCAGGATCATGCCCTGAGCTGAAGGCAGACGCTTAATGACTGTGCCACCCAGGCGCCCCATGATTTCTAGTTCACTACAGTTTCCACACGGTTGGATTCGCATTTACTTCACTGCTTAGCCCTCTTAGCCTGTGACCCATGTCAGATCCTGGATTGTTAATTTTTTAAAATTTTTAATTAATTAATTTTTAAATTGAGTTTTCTGTCCAGTGTGGGGCTTGAACTCACAACTCTTAGATCAGGAGTCACATGCTGTACTGACTGAGCCAGTCAGACGCCCCAGATCTTGGACTTCTCAATATTTTGATCTGTCGGTAATTAATTTTAGTGTAAAGTGTGCTGTATATTCCCATGTTATTAGGAAAATGAGAAGCCCAAGGGATGTTAGGAAACTATTTTTTATTTTTTAATTTTTTTAATGTTTTAAAAGGTTTATTTATTTGAGAGAGAGTGCGTGTGAGCACGTGAGCTGGGGGTGAGGCAGAGACAGAGAGAGAGAATCTCAAGCAGACTGTCTCCTGAGAGGGGAGCCCAATACAGGGCTCCATCTCAAGACCCTGACATGACCTGAGTTGAAGTCGAGGCAGATACTTAACCGACTGAGTCACCCAGGTGCCTCGGGAGCCTTTTTTTTTTTTTTTTAAAGGCAAAAGTCTAGCCAGTTGAATGTTTCAACATAATTTATTCAATCATCTATCTTTTCTCCATTGAGTGCTGTGTCTAAATTCCATCACATTCCTGAGTCTTTTGTTGGACTTTTTGGTTCCATTGATTGTTTCTCCTGGCAATGGTGCCCTGCTATTTCACTGTATTTTCATAGATCTTAATATTCAGGCACTTCTTTGTCATTACTTTTCATTTTTAGAATTTTGATAGTTATTCACATCTGATTACATTTCCAGGCTTCCTCTGAAGTCATTAGTCCTTTTCTAGAAAAGTGTTGGCATTTTGATTCAGGTTCCTTTGAATTTCAGCAGTTAGGGAGAATTGAATTCGATAGCATATTAAAACTGTGTCTTCCTACAGGGAATCTAAGTATCAGAATGGTGGACTTTTAAGAGGAAGAAGAAATTTTAAATTTCAACTGTAAGATTTTTGTGGGCATATGATTTTTCAAAAATTTCTAGTTGTTGACATTGCATCCTATATAATTTCTAGTAGAAAAATCAATTATACAGTATTATCAGTGGCAAGATTAAAAAGTATTTTGTGTTCTATTACTTACAGATGTTTGCTATTGTTAATAATTATTAGGATTGGTAAATAGCATTTATAGTAACATTCTGGTAGTTATAGAACCAGTTTTATTATTTCAACTCATAACCTCCCTGATGTGCTCCTTTTAGTTTTAATACCCAGTACAAGTGATAACGCTAGGGGAAGTCCTGCATGGAGCTAAGTTTTTAATATAGATCAATAGCTCACTGTTTAAATGGTTTTTTTATTAAAGATTTTATTTATTTATTTGACAGAGATAGAGACAGCCAGCGAGAGAGGGAACACAAGCAGGGGGAGTGGGAGAGGAAGAAGCAGGCTCATAGCGGAGGAGCCTGATGTGGGGCTCGATCCCATAACGCCGGGATCATGCGCTGAGCCCAAGGCAGACGCTTAACCGCTGTGCCACCCAGGCGCCCCTCACTGTTTAAATGTTTAATCATGACAGGTTAATCTTTTAGTAGTCCAGAAAAAAGCCCATCAAATTCATGTGGAACTGGTCCAGGGCTAGCATGTACTTGAAAGGAAACAGATGTGTATTGAGTATGCAACTTTAATTGTTCAAACTAAACAGAAGCCTGAGTGTGAGCCCTTACTTTGCTCAGGGCTATCAAAAGTCATAAGCATGGGCAGAATATTAATGTAATGTGTAAAGACAATATTTGTTTTGGTTCTTATAAATAATAGCTTATTCTCTGATCTGCAGATTTACCAGCATTAAACAATAGTGAATCTCCGCTCACTTATATTTAGCCCCACCTTCCTTTCCCCTCCTTTCTTTTTGTTCTTTCTAAAAATTGTTATTGGTGTATAACAAACTGAATAGGGCAGACGTTATTAGTACAGTTCAGTGCGTTTTCACAAAGTGAACACACTTGTGTAACCAATCAAGTGAGAATACCAGCTCTCCAGAAGCCTCCTCTTGTCCCCTTTCAGCTACTAACTCCCTCAAAGGCTGCCACTCTTCTGACTTCTAACACCATGAATTTGTTTTGTTTGCTTTTAAATTTTATTTAAATTTAATCATATAGTATACATTTTATGTGTTCTCTTCAGTTTTGATGTTTGTTAGTTTTATTCTATTTCATAAATTTGAGTGTCTTTAACTTTTAAATATCTCAATGTTTTTTTATAGTAAACTATGTTAGGTGTATTTTATATAGTTCCATATATATTTTTATGTTCCTTTCCATCAACTTTCCATGGTCTGATATGGTAATATAATTATCCTTATTCTTTCTTCCATTTCTTCCTCTTCTACCCTCCAACTATTAGCTCTGCTTTTAGTTTTAAATTGTCCAGAGTGACAGCACATTTTATTTTATAATTATACCTTAAAAGCTTTGTCTGTAAATTGATAATAGACGTTTGAAAAATCAGTAGTCTATTTACATTATTTTGATCGTAAAGCAAAATAGTGTTTAGGGTTTCATTTCATATTTCGTATAGGGTCATATTTCATATGGGTTCAAAGTTATCACAAGTACCACTCGAAAGAGAAGGTTCATTTTGGTCACGACAAATCAGTTCTTTAGCTGAGTAAATTGTTCAAATTCATGCACATTTTAAATTGCATTCATCTTTGAATGGTGTTTTCATTTTTCCTGGAGTTTTTAGTTACTTTTCTTTTTCCTTACTGAGAGAATATGGCTTTTTTGCCATTTCACCAGTCTGTTCCCCTTCTTACCCTTCTTCCTCTTACTTATTGATCGAAATGTCTCATTTCCTTCTTGGAATCCTGAAACTAAAATTAATTTTTACAAAGTGTGTGCTAAATTACATTCTTCTGAAATTGGGCCCAGGTAAGTGAAGCCGGAGAGTAAAGCTGGGATACATTCTGGGAAAATGTTACTTGATGATGGGTGGAAAACATGTGAAGGTAAAACGTAAGAATGAAGGAAATTTTGTTTCAGGCTATATCACCAGATTTGTGGGGCACAATTTTATTGTCTTCTGCCATTAAGGGTAGGTGCTTCTTACACAGATTTTAGGAGATCTGCTGAGATATGCTTTTCAGTATTTGGGAAGATTTGAAAGATTGAATTTTTGAGTGCTGAATTCGTATTATAGTACTGTACACTGTGCTCTTAGAAACTCTCCTTCCCCGGGAGAGTCCGAAATAATGTTTAACTCTCCTAACTGAGAAGAGTCCTCAATTAGTAAGGAAGCTGCAAGGTGTTAAGCCAATTAACACCTATTATATGGACAGATTTTCTTTGTGTGAGTACATCAGGGGCCTAACTTCCAGATACTTACTAGAGAGATTAATGGCTGGAGGCCATATTTTCCTGGAGCAGGGATTGGCCTGGGCATTGTAACTAATCCACACCTGGATTGTGAACTGGGGAGCTAGGAAGGTTTCCTGTATTTGCCAAGCAAGTAGTTTAAGGCCTGATTTACGAGTGCAGTAATGTTTCCTATATAGAACACATTGTCTCCCTTTATTTTAGAAAATGGTTCCTAAACATTAAGTATGTGACATTGTCATAAGTGGTTTAAGATGAGTCACTCAGTTTGATGGGCTTAGAAGTGTTTGGTTTCAGACCTACCCCAGACCTGAGGAAATCTTTTTCAGAATTAGTTATCTCGAAGGGACACTTAAGTTTGGGGGGAGGGAGGCTGAACTGTAGAAATACTGCGTAATTTCCACCAGTAAAATCCGGTGGGGCTAGTTCTACGTCTCTGATAAGCAAGCTGGAGTGGGGGCTTGGCGGTGGGGTTGCTATGTTTAGATCTTTGACACGCTGCTTACTTGGGCAAAATTGCTGCTTACTTGGGCAAAATCGCTCAACTTTTAAAGCCTCGTTAAAATGGGGATAAGAACCCAAAACAGGGATGGGAAGAATAGATAATGTGTGTAAAGTGCTTATCATAGGACCTCCTACATCATAAATCCTCAATAGGTTATTAATTCCACCACTTTGGTGATGATGGTGGAATGGTGGATTTCAGGGAAGTCCGAAGCTTCCTTAATTGTATTTTGAGGGGAAGGGTTTTGTTCAGAGGCAACTCTTTGGATAGAGGGATTGTTCCATGAGCTACTCCAGGAGTAGCATTCATATGAAGAAGAATGATAGAGGAAACAGACCTTTAAAAGCAAAACACAGGGTGTATTTATTTGCAGAGCATGTGGATATACTCCCAAATTTTACTGCGGTCTATTTTACATATTGGCAGTGGGATTGTCCTAAATCACACACAGAGTATGAAAAAACACTCGCATAGTATTTTCTTTTCTACAAGTAGCATCGTCTTTATATATTTATTTATTTATTTTTTTAATAATTAATTTTATTTTATTATATTATGTTAATCACCATACAGTACATCCCCTGATTCTGATGTAAAGTTTGATGCTTCATTAGTTGCGTATAACACCCAGTGCACCATGCAATACGTGCCCTCCTTACTACCCACCACCAGTCCATCCCCTTTATATATTAAAAAAAAAAAAAACCCACTTTATGGAGGTGTAATTTACATGCCATTTTAAGTATGCAATTTAATGATTTTTAGTAAATTTACCGAGTTGTGCAACCGTTTCTACAGTCCGTGTTCAGAATTGCACTCCCAGTAGATGAAGCTGCCTGTTTCCCAGCCCAACCCCAGGCAGCCGTTAATCTACTTAATAGTTTTGCCTGTTCTGAACATTTCATATAAAGGCAATCATAATATGGGTTTTTTTTGTGACTGGCTACTTTCACTTAGCATAGTTTTCAGGACTCATCCATGTTGTAGTGTGTGTCAATATTTCATTGTTTTTTATTGCCAAATAATCCGTTGTATGGATATACCAGTGTTTTATTTACTGTCCACCAATTGATGGACATTTGGGTTGTATCCACTTTTTGGCTATTATGAATAATGTTGCACATATGTTTTCATTTCTTTGGGGTAGATATTCGAAGTGGAATTACTTTCTTGCAAGGTAGATTCATGTTTAGTGTCGTTTTTTTAAACTTTATTGTTTTTTTATTTATTTATTTATTTTTTAAAGATTTTATTTATTTATGTGACAGAGACAGAGACAGCCAGTGAGAGAGGGAACACAAGCAGGGGGAGTGGGAGAGGAAGAAGCAGGTTTATAGCGGAGGAGCCTGATGTGGGGCTCGATCCCACAACGCCGGGATCACGCCCTGAGCCGAAGGCAGACGCTTAACCACCGTGCCACCCAGGCGCCCCGAAACTTTATTGTTTTTTTAAAGATTTTATTTATTAGAACGAGGGAAGGAAGGGTCAGAGGGAGAAGCAGACTCCCCGCTGAGCGGGGCAGGGGGTGGGGGAGCTGGATGCAGGACTCACAGATCATGACCGAGCTGAAGGCAGATGCTTACCTGACTGAGCCACCCAGGCGCCCCTAGAGTCATCTTTAGATTATTCTAAGTTCCGGTTCACCGTGCTAGTGGGTCAGTTTCAGATTCATTTGCATATGGTTTTTCTCTTCTCCTTCAGCCCTGAACTCAACTAGTGCTGAGAATTGGAAGAGAATAGGTTAATGTTATTTAGTGACTTCTGTGTAATGGATACTAGTCTAGGTAGTTGGCATGATATCATTTTAGGTGATACTTTGGTCTGTGGGGGTGGATAAGGTGAACATTGAGTTAAATTGTTTGGGCTCACACCATCTTTGTAGGGATCCTAATTTTATGCTATTCCAATTTGGAGAAGAACCTTTTTCTTCTTTTTGGGAGACTTCAATGATAATAACCCTTTTTTTTCTGAAGCTGTAGCAGTTAGCCTCTTCAGGAATCTGCGGAACAAGGTTAGGAAGAGAATTTCAGTTCCAGGTTCCTGTGGTTTCTAGAGGCCTGAGGGATATTATTTCAGAATCGGAATCTTGTTTTCTGTAGCTCATGATAACCCTGTAAAGTGGTCAGATTAGATGGTAATCGGCTTCCTTGGACTGGAGGAAGCAAAGGCCTGGAGAAGCTAATCGCTGAACGTGTGAATCAGACTATGGGGAATGCTGGGGGCAACTAGTTTGTTTTGGTTGTGAAATTCTTAAAGGACTACACAGAATAACATTTAACGTGTGAGGCACTGTGCAGTTGCATTTCTGCCCTTGACCAACAAGTTTGGATGCCTTCATCAGACAATGCCTTTTCATAAACTGCAATGCAGACTGCCACCATGTTTGTTGCTAAAATTGTAGATGCTCGATTGTGTATGTTTATGTAAGTAAGATGTCCATAGATATAAAGAAAACGTGTCTTATTAAAGCTATTGAAAGCGTGAGGTCATCCAAGATGTTTTGTGAGGAAGAAGAGAGTCTAAAGGGAGGGAGGGAAAGAAGTCTTGTGCATGGAAGCACAAAGAAGTCATACGGGCTCTGCTTGGCCTTGGTAATCTAATTTAGTATGGACTTAATCATAGTTCTTGCCTGCTCTCTCCTTTTCTCTCCTTCACTCTAAAAGACATTTTTCAAATAAAAATTTAAAGATATTTTTTCATAGAAATATTCAGACATTAGTAAAAGTGGAGAGAATATTTCATTATCAAATACCCTTTTCCCGTATTTAACATTTCTCAGTATTTTGCCACACTTTAAAAATTGATCCTTTTTCTTTGCTGAAGTGTTTTAAAGTAAATCCCAGGCATCAGTTTTTTCACTCCTGCGTACCTTATGTGCATCCCTAAAAAATATGGATAGTTCCCTACATAACTGTACCCCAGTTTCCTACCTAATAAAATGAACATTTTAGATTCATCTAATGGCTAGCCCATATCAGCATGTCTATAAAATTAGGGGCGCCTGACTGGCTCAGTGGGTAGAGCACGCAACTCTTGATCTCCAAGGGTTCTGAGTTTGAGCCCCATGTTGGGTATAGAGATTATTTAACAAAAAGTCTGTTAAAGTTACGTACATCCTGACTCATGCAAGCCAAATGCTTGTGTCGTGTTAGGTTTTGCTTCTTTGTTATTGTTAGAATTTTATTTCCTTATTTTAAGTGGTCTCTACATCCAGCATGGGGGCTTGAACTTAGAACTGCAAGATTAAGGGTCTCACGCTCGCTCCTCCACCTGAGCCAGCCAGTCTTCATCTAGAGGACCTACCCTTCTTGAGGAGTGGGGGGTGGGGACTGACTGGCTGTAGAATCGAGTGGACTGTATGTCCTACTTTGTGGATTTATCGGTTTGTTAATTCTTCATGTTTTTAACTTGTTCATGTATGCCAGGAATAATTTTAGCCCCCCCCCACCCCAGGGTTGGGGGCACATTTGACAACGTCTGGAGAGATTTTGAGTTGTCGTAATCTAATGGGTCAAGGGCAGGAGGGCTAAGTATCCTACAATGCGCAGAATGGCCCCCACTACAAAGAATTTTCTGGCTCCAAATGTCAGCATTGCTGAGGTCGAGAATCCCTGTGGTTCTATCCCAGGTATTTCCTGTAGAATGAAAGTGAGCTCTAAAGCTCAGTTGGAGTCAAGATAAGTCTTTTTGCTAAAAATAGTTTAATAGTTCAAGAGTGCTGGTATTGTTCTGTTTTGATCTGGGTGCTGGTTGAGTATGTCTCTGTGAAATGCATGTGTGAGCTGCGCACGTTTAAGAAATTGGAATATAATTACCATACAGTATTATTAGTTTGCGGTGTACAATGTAATGATTCAACAATTCTTCACATTACTCAGTGCTCCTCACGGTAACTGTACTCTTAATCCCCTTTATCTGGTTCACCCCTCCCCTTTCACCTCCCCTCTGGCAACCACTAGTTTGTTCTCTGTATTTAAGAGTCTTGGTTTTTTTTGTCTCTTTTTTTCTTTGTTCATTTGCTTTGTTTCTTAAATTCCACATATGAGTGAAATCATATAATATTTGTCTTTCTCTGACTTGTTCCACTTAGCATTATATTCTCTAGGTCCATCCATGTTGTTGCAAATGGCAGTAAGAGCTGTATACATTTTAAATGTATGCTATATTCTTTTTTTTTTTTAAGATTTTATTTATTTATTTGACAGAGAGAGACAGCCATCCAGAGAGGGAACACAAGCAGGGGGAGTGGGAGAGGAAGAAGCAGGCTCCCAGCAGAGAAGCCTGACATGGGGCTTGATCCGAGAACGCTGGGATCACGCCCTGAGCCGAAGGCAGACGCTTAACGACTGCGCCGCCCAGGCGCCCCTGTATGCTATATTCTAATTTTTAACGTTCACTTGAAAAAAAAGGCTTACTAGTCCTGCTGTGTGTCTTTGACTACCGCGTTGAATTCTTAGATATGTTAAGGAATCTTTAAATCCCGTTCTCTTTTAAACTTCCTTAATACTCAGTTCCATTTAATGCAAGAGAATGACAAAGATGGCATAAAACAGGTGCCTCGTGACCCAGTTACTGGGATAGTTGAGTGTCTGTTATGGCCAAGTCAGGTAGTTTTCTTGTTCTGGAGCATTGCCAAGAGGGAGAGAACACCTGAAAACAGTGAGTAAAGTTAGGCCACTTGGGCTTTGTCTGAAAGCTTAAAGGAGAGAGAAAGTCCTTCCAGAGGGGATGGTTTCGCGAGAGGGTCTCCTTTTGTGAGCAGTGGTGTTTGGGCAAGGGGCATTTGGGGCCGGAAGAACCAGCAAAGGTCGGGAATGGATTAGGGGTGTGCTGGGAATCCTTCCTGGAAAGTTGTCTTAAAGCCAGCTTCTCTTCCCCCATCTCTGATAAATCATTGGAAGGAAAGGCAATGAATTTTTTCTGACAGCTGGTTCTTGCTGGGGCCGGGGCTTCGTTTGCAAATGAAAGGACTGCTGTTGGAGTAGTTGCAATCACAATGGGCCCTGACTCTTTTCACATCAAAGTGTATAAGAATCTGCAGGGGTGATAAATGGGGGCTGCTGGACTCATTACTTGTAAACAAAGCTGAGGGGTGACCTCTCAATTTTTTTTAATTAAAAGAAAACAGGGTTTCCTAGTGCTGAGTGTGGGGCTGCTCTTCGTTTGAATTCTGACTGTTCACGCTGGAGAAGGTTTCTGTTAAGGTCGCGAGGAGGCGGCCACTGTTACCCCAGTTTGCCATGACCCCAAATACTGCAGCCGCGCGCCCTGCCCACGTGGCCTCGCAGGTTCTCCTCGCAGATGGAGGTCTGAGTGCGCTGGGGCTGGGTGCAGCGGTGTGCTTGTTGCCAGCAGGGGAACAGGGCAAATTCTTTAGCTCTGTACTCCAAGGAGGTTGAGGGCTTAGACCCTTCCTCTGCTCCTTTTCCCACCCAGCCTCAACAGAAAAACACCCTTGCTCCTGTGCTGTGCAGAAGTCAGTTTTTCAGTGAATTCTCGGAACTTCGTAAAGAAGTCCAAAGGCTATTGTTTTCAATTTTACTTTAAAAAGTTTAAAGTTCTATTCCTTTTATTTGTGTAGTGCAGGGCTTTGCATGGGATGGAAACCTTTCACCAAAATGATGGTATTTGAACACTTTATGTTCAACTGTGTGTATAGAAAGCAACACTACAATGAACATGAATAATCTAGCATTTTATGGAACCAAGACTTGGAAAGTGCTCTGTAAATTCAGTCCCACAGAGTTGAAGGTCCACCTTCAGTAAACTCCCTCCCTTGTGTACCCAACTCCCCATCAAGCTTATCTCTTGCTTGGTTTTCACCTGGCTCCTTTGTTGCTGTTAGTCTAAGCTTCAACCAAATGTTAAATTGAAGGTCAGAGACTGCCCTTTGTAACGCGGGTGGAACTCCTAAGGCTCTGGGCACCCAGGAATTCTAATGTGTTTACTGGCTTTCCAGATGTTTGGTAATCACCTCCTGAGTGTATCTTCCAAAAAAGGGTAAGACTTGAGAAAGGAGCGGAGGTCCCAGCTGGAGGAGAGCAAGCAGGTCCCTGGATGGTGGGTAGAAAAGCAGTCCTCCAGCCCAGGCGATTCAGCTGGAGCTAAGAGTATTGGAGGCTGTCCATTCTCCTCTGATACTAGAAGGTGAGCCTGTGGGAGCCACTGCCGTTAGCACTGCCTTGTGAGCTCAGATGCCAACAGCAGCTAATATTTGATGAGCACAGTGACCAGCATTCATGCTAAGACATCTTTATTTAATAGGCATGATTCATCTCGATCTCAGTTTCCTATGAGGCTATATTTTACAGATGAAAAAAGAAAAGGAGAGCCTCACTAACTGACTCATGGGTGGTTGCTATTCAGGCTACCTTCCTTTTAACCCTTAAACCCCTGTTTCATGTTGTCTTGGCAGAAGCTTGCGGCAGGGAAGTACATTCTGAGCTCTGATTTGAAACCATGAGGCTTGGGCCAGAGATCTTCTGGAGTGGACTGTTCTTTTTCTGACCCCGTAAAGGAGCATCACATCAAAGGTTGCTCCAAGGACAGGGTTTAGCCCGGCTCCCGTTGTCACGGAAGCATGCATCCTTTCTGGTGAAGGGACAGGGCTGGCTTCTTTACATTGAGGTGTAGACGGAGGAGAGGGGACAAGAAAGGAAGGGCGGGGGCTGGGGTGCCTGATGAGCCAATGGGAGGAAAAAGACAAATTGAGGGCTAGAGGTGGTGCCCAGCCTGGAATAAGTTGGGATCTCTGTAGCTCGCCTGCCGCAGAGCTGTTGCCATCCTCGCGGCCAGATGCTCTCGGAGAGCCCCTCGTAGTCCTTAGAGCATTGCACAGATGTCAGGTGGTGGCCCTGGGAGTAAATCAACGTCTCAACGGTTAGAAGTTGTAGCAGTTCTCATTTCAGAGTATCTTTTCAACATCCACTTTCCTCCAGTGTGCACTTGATGACTGAGATATGAAATTGTCCTTAATTGAAGAATGGGGTTGTTGATTTTCAAATACAACAGAATATTTAATAGAGGATAGCTGAGACTATATCTTGTAAAAAAATAGATTTAAAAATACGTGCTAGCTTGTAAAAAAACAAAAACAAAAATCAAAAGACGTGAGAGCAAAGGCAACGAGGGCATGGGGGGGGAGAGTGTATTTCAAACAGTTCTTACTGTTACTTTTCCTTTCTGTCTCCATGTCCTCAACCTACAGCAGTGACCCAGGTGAGTGGAGTTCTTCCAGGCCCACCGAGACTCTGACATTGAATTTCACCTGGAGGCAGCTGAAGTTCAAGCGGAAAAGTTTGTTTTGTGATCCCTTAGACCTGGGCTTGAATTCTAGCCCCGCTAGACTGTGTAACGCTGGGCAATTTACTTATGAACCTTTCCAAACTCTACTTCCTTCATCTGTAAAATAAGAATAACGGTGTGGGGCGCCTGGCAGGCTCAGTCAGGGAGCACACGACTCCTAATCTCAGGGTTGTTAGTTCAAGCCCATGTTGGGCATGGAGCCTACTTAAAAAAAAAAAAAAAAGAATTACATGAGACAATTTTTTAAAACCCAGCAGTGTGCCTGCCGTGAGTCGGTATTTAATAAATATTAATTTATTTCCTTTTCTGTTGACCCGCCTTTGAGAATTTTAGTGTTCAGGGCCTGGAGAATTTGAACTCGGTGATGTTCCTAAAACACCTAGTAGGGTTTAAAAATCTGGGCTCCACTGGGCGGTATTTGGGAAGTAGCCCTGCTGTGCTCTTGAGACCCAGCTCTGAAACACCTGGTCAGTGACAGGGGTCTGGCAGTGTGTGAATTGCTTAATCAGCTGTTCCTGCGAGCTGTGGGCTCAGGTGATTGAGATTGATTTTTTTTTTTTTTAAAGTGTATGTGCTGCTGAAGCGAGCATGAGAATGATTTTTGCTGTTACTATGGGATTTATATTATTGAGCATTTGGGTAATTCAAAAGTGGTAGATGACACTTTGCATTCATTTTTAAATAAAATTCTCATCGCATATGTTAAAATGTTAAATTGTTAAAATGTTACATTAAGAATTTACTTTAGGGTATCCATCAAGGTAAGTGTGCCTAACTATATAGAGAGGATATTTAATAATACTTTTTACCATTTTATTTTAAGGAAATAGGTCATTTATTTCCTTTGGGTTAGTTTGATTTTAAATGAAAGATCTTTTCTGTTTTTCTGATAATCCAAGATCCACTCATTCATTCCACAGTGACTTATACAGATAGGGCCTTGGTGACACAGGTGTCTCCCAGGAACTAGGGGGAGTGGATGGGAGGGAAGGAGCTAGATGGGAGGAGGTGAGCTAGTAGGAGCCCATAATAGAGCTTGCATTCTAGTTACTATGTAAAGGTATTACCATCAAGTGGTTTTCATTTAGTCCTTTAAACTTTTTTTTTTTAAGATTTTACTCATTTATTTTTTAGAGAGAGTGTGTGTGTGTGTGTGTGTGTGTGTGTGTGTGTGTGTGTTGGGGGAGGAGCAGAGGGAGAGGGAGAGAATCTCAAGCTGACTCTGTGCTGCGTGTGGAGGCCTATGCGGGGCTCATCCCATGACCCCAAGGTCATGACCTGAGTCAAAACCAAGAGCCAGATCCTCAACCAGCTGAGCCATCCGGGTGCCCCTAGTGCTTTTAAACTTTTTTCAAAGCATTATTAACAGTCTGCTGTTGCATTTTAACCTCCTAGATATCTTATAAGGTGGGTAGGGTAGGCTTAAAGAAGTTAAATGGTTTTCCTAACTTCACAGAGTTAATAATAAAACCATCCCCTTAACCTGGAATGAGTTTCCTGTCACTTTCCCAGCCACACCCCCCCCCCAGGTCTTGCAAAATCTTATTCTTCCAGGTTCCATTGAAATAATATGTCTTTTTCGAACTCCAATCACCCAAGAAATTTATTTCTCTCACCTTTGTCCTTTTGTGTACTCTCACCGTTGTCCTTTCCTCTGTGCCACAGTTTCATTAACGCTTCTCTTTTCCAAATTCACCCTTCAGTACCTGCTCTGTTACAATGACTCTAAGCATTTCTCCTTTCTAGGGAGCAGGGTGTTGAACTTGGCCAGTAGAGGGTACTGGAGGGACATTGTGGAGTTGGGGAGCTTCTCTTCCTGGTTGTGGTTTCTTCTTTTTGTCAGTCCTGCGGTCCAGTGCGTGAGTGTGAGCACGCACACTGTGTGTGTGCCCATACCCAGTGGCGCTCTGCCTCTGTGCACGCGATCTCTCGGCAGCCTTGCAGCCGTCGCCTTCATCCTCTCAGCGCAGACACCGCACACTCCAGGCCTCCTGATATAGAAGTGGCCAGCTCCCCCTGCGTACCAGGTTCCGCTGTGCACCTGCCAGCCGCCTCGGCTCCAGAGGATGGTTCCCTGCTGCTGTATTAGCGTAGGCCAGTTCCAGTGAACTTACCGGCCGCTCAGCGGGCTGTAGCCATGCCCTGGCCAGTGATACCCCAGCTTCAGTTTTGGGGAGGGACTCCTCTTCAAAGTTTATTCTCCCTTGGGTACCCTCTCTCAGCTCTGGGTATGCTTTAGAGTTCTCTTTAATTCCTGTGTGAGGGTTGAATTATTTTTTATATTAAATTTCTGTTCACATTATTGTGTGGTTTCTCCTTCCTGATCAGACCCAGACTAATACGACCTCTAGTGCTTATTTTCCTTCGTCTCAGTGTTATTTCACACATCTGAGTAAATTATTAACTACTTTGACAGCAGAGGCCTGTTTGATCCCTCAGCGTTATCTCTGTGCTTTGCAAATAACCTGTGATTAATGAATGGTTGAGTTTGCTGCTGTTCTTGGCTGTCAGAGAGAGAGGATGGTTGTAATGGGTATTCATTTGCTCTTTATGGGAAGGGCAGCTCAAAGTTGTTGCTGTATTACTAATGCGTTCACTTGGGGTTTCTGTAAAATCATGTCATAGTTGAGGCAACAACTCGGTGGCCCAGTTATCGAAAAGTACATTTTAAGGCCTGTGTATAAAGTCTTCAGAACCGTGTAAACAGTGATTTACTGCTACCTATTCATCTTCATTGACCTTTAAAAACATTGCTAACAAAACAAAACCCCAAATTGCTTTAAAGTACAGCAACCCTTATAGCCAATGGTGCTTAAAAAATCACATGTATTTCACTTTTCAGGCTAATTTGTCTTTTTTTTTTTTTTTTAAAGATTTTTATTATTTATTTATTCAACAGAGATAGAGACAGCCAGCGAGAGAGGGAACACAAGCAGGGGGAGTGGGAGAGGAAGAAGCAGGCTCCTAGCGGAGGAGCCTGATGTGGGGCTCGATCCCATAACGCCAGGATCACGCCCTGAGCCAAAGGCAGACGCTTAACCGCTGTGCCACCCAGGCGCCCCTCAGGCTAATTTGTCAATGTCATCTCACAGTAGTGTTGTCTGATTGGAGCCAGGCTGTTAGGCTTGGGTTAACGTTTAGGTTCTATACACGTACTTGCTACTCCTTGCCTCTCACCAGCCCATGAGCAAAAGAGGAGTAAAGGGTGTAGCCCATAGGGGAAAACATCTTTTTCCCTCCGCTTGGCATTCTGAGTCTGTGTCTAGGAAAGCAGTGTAGCCAGAAAAGCAGGAATATTACCTGTATTTTGAATATAGGTACTTAGTTATGGTTCAGAAAAGAAATATTGATACTCAGAATCATTAGGATGCTAATGGACATTTTTGAATCAGTAAGAGTTGTTTGGTTCAGCCGGTTTGCTGATTGACCCTTTACAATGCGTCGCTTTCAGCTCCTGGGTATTTACCTCCGCCTTCCCTTTGCCCATGCCCGGTCTCCATCCGTGTTCGTCTGTCATTGTCCAAATCTTTGTACTCTTTCCCTATTCCATCCACTCAGATGACCTTTTTAAAATAAAGCAAGATTTCTCTCCTTTATGAAGATAGGATACATTAAAACCCTCAATCTGAAATGTTAGAGGGTAACTATTTATATGGAGCAAATTTTGGTGTTTCTTTTCTTTTTGTTTTTTTTTTTTTTTAAAGATTTTATTTATTTATTTGACAGAGATAGAGACAGCCAGAGAGAGAGGGAACACAAGCAGGGGGAGTGGGAGAGGAAGAAGCAGGCTCATAGCAGAAGAGCCTGATGTGGGGCTCGATCCCATAACGCCGGGATCACGCCCTGAGCCAAAGGCAGACGCTTAACTGCTGTGCCACCCAGGCGCCCCTGGTGTTTCTTTTCAAAAGGGTTCACATCTGGCATCCTTTGAATCAGGGAATGGTTTTTTTTTTTTTTTTTAAAATTATTTATTTATTTATTTGACAGAGATAGAGACAGTGAGAGAGGGAACACAAGCAGGGAGAGTGGGAAAGGAAGAAGCAGGCTCATAGTGGAGGAGCCAATCAGGGAATGGTTTTTTGAACTCTGAGTCTCTCAGAGTATCTCTTTGTGGTAGGAAAGTATCTTGATAATCTGAGAAATACATGCAGTTTCTTTGAAGTATATGTAACCTGAACAGAGGAGCTCAGTGTATTATTTTACACTTCAGCAAATGCTCGGCACCTACTGTGTGCAGAGTGCTGCAGGCAAATTGGGCACATGATGGGGTATTTCCTTCCCTCCTCCCCGATTCCTTCTCTGGGCCCTTATGCTGGCTCACAAGCTCTTTACTGTTCTGATTGGCCCCTCCCACTTCCACATGCAACTTCCTTTTCTTCCTGCTTAATAAAAGTTGTCATTCCTCAAACCTTTGTCCCTGACCTGCTTCCTTTTTTAAAAAAAATTTTGTATTATGTGATGTTAGTCACCATACAGTACATCCTTAGTTTTTGATGTAGTGTTCCATGATTCATTGTTTGCGTATAACACCCAGTGCTCCATGCAATACATGCCCTCCTTGATACCCATCCCCGGCCTATCCCAATCCCCCCACCCTCCTCCCCTCTGAAGCCCTCAGTTTGTTTCCCAGAGTCCATAGTCTCTCATGCTTCATTCCCCCTTCTGATTACCCCCCCTTCGTTCTTCCCTTCCTTCTCCTACTGATCTCCCTGCTATTCCTTATGTTCCACAAATGAGTGAAACCATATGATAATTGTCTTTCTCTGCTTGACTTATTTCACTTAGCATAATCTCCTTTAGTTCTGTCCATATTGCTGCAAATGTTAGGTAATCGTTCTTTCTGATGGCTGAGTAATATTCCATTGTATATATGGACCACATCTTTATCCACTCGTCTGTTGAAGGGCATCTTGGCTCCTTCCAAGTTTACCTATTGTCAGCAATGCTGCTATGAACATTGGGGTGCATATGGCCCTTCTTCTCACTATGTCTGTATCTTTGGGATAAATACCCAGGAGTGCAATTGCTGGGTCATAGGGTAGCTCTATTTTTAACTTTCTGAGGGACCTCCACACTGTTTTCCAGAGTGGCTGTACCAACTTGCATTCCCACCAACAGTGTAAGAGGGATCCCCTTTCTCCACATCCTCTCCAACGTTTGTTTTTCTTGCCTTCTCAATGTTTGCCATTCTAACTGGCGTAAGGTGGTATCTCAATGTGGTTTTGATTTGAATTTCCCTGATGGCTAATGATTTTGAACATTTTTTCATGTGTCCGTTAGCCATTTGTGTGTCTTCATTGGAGAAATGGCTGTTCATATCTTGTGCCCATTTTTTGATTTGATTATTTGTTTCTCGTGTATTGAGTTTGAGAAGTTCTTTATAGATCTTGGGTACCAGCCCTTTTATCTGTAGTTTCATTTGCAAATATCTTCTCCCATTCTGTGGGCTGCCTCTTTGTTTTGATGACTGTTTCCTTTTGACTTGCTTCCTTCTTATACCACAGATTTTCTCTGCGTAGTCTCACTGTGGCTGTCCTACCCACGATAGGTGACTCCCACATCTGGATTTCTAAGCCAGAACTGCTTCCGCATCAGCCATCCTTGCCCTCTCCAGATGCCTCTCTCTCTGAAGGGCAGTCATGCTCCCTCCATCCTAACTTCATCGCTCCTCCTCAGTAGGGGACTACATTATGCTACGAGGTTCCCTGTATGTTCATTTTGTTCTTTACCAGAAAAACTTCCAAGGCTCCCTATCATCTGTTTATAGTTGGATTCCCTTAATGGGGCACCCAAACCTCCATCCTCTGGGCTTCAGCCTTTTCTTCAAGTCTCATCTTCAGTCACTCCTGTCTTTCCACGAACCCTGGTGCCTAGCTGTCCAGCAGTACTCACAAATCCCTTTGCAGGCTTTTGTCTTTCAAATTACATCCTGTGGCATATGCTGTGCATTTCTCCCATCATTGCTTCATTCATCTGTAAGTGCTACCCAGGAAGTACAGGGCTTTACAGGAGCATATGGAAAGGGCACCTAAATGCAGATTTGCAAAATAATCAAGGGGGACTTCTTGGAGGAAGTGGTGGCTAGGCAGAAAATGAATAATGTATGTTTAAGAGTGAGTCAGTTGAAACAGGTGGGTGGTGGAATAGGGAGAACAATGTATTCCAGGTAGAAGGAAACATACTTGTGAAGGTTTGGGTTAAAACAAACAAAACATAAGGCTCCTTTGAGAAACTGAATAAATTTCAGTATAGCTAGAAAATAGAGTACCAAGCCAGGAAATGATCTGGTGGGCCATGCTAAGAAATTTGACTTTGTATTTAGAGGAATGGGAAGTCCTCAAAGAATTTTTAGTGGGTTCACAGTTGACATGATTGTAAAAGGTCATTTATCAAATGGAGAATGGGGTGTAGTAGGGCAGAGGAGGAAGCAGAGAAACCAATTGGGGGACTATTAAGTGGTTCGTGGGAGAGCTGGAAAGGACCAGATTGATTCTGGATAATTTTGGAGAAATAGTGCAAAAGGATTTGTAGGTAGTTGGACATAAAGGATGTATAAAAGAGAAGAGTCAAGAACAATTCCTAATTATTTGGCTCTGTTACTGGGAGATGCTGCTGGCAAGGTAGGGAAGACTGGAGGTGTTCTAAGTTCTTTGGGGACAGCTTAAGTTTGAGATGCTTATGAAACTCCTTGCAAGTGGAGATGTCAAATGGGCAATTGGTTGCCTAAGACTGGAGCTCACTGGGGAAAGTCTGGACCTAAGATACACATTTGTTTAGTAGAAATTGAATCCTAGTTATCCGTGAGATTTTCTTGGGAGGGTGAGAAAATGAAAAGCCTAAGAGGAGGAAACTAAGTACAAGAAATTTCAAGGAGATTGAGAAGAAAAAGCAAGGAAGTGGAGGAAAAACAAGGGAGTGCTGGCTTGGGGGCGAAGGGAAGAGCATAGGAAGGAGGCTCCGAGTATCAAATGCTGTTCAACTATTGGTTCACTCACCTGTTCCGTGCAACTTCTCCTGTCACCCTTGGGCAGCAGTGGTCCCCTGCCTCTCGGAGATACTGCCTTTTATTATGGCATTTATTTCCTAAATTGCTGTGATGCTTATCTTCCTTACAAGATCCTGTCATTAGACAACTGATTTAAGGGCTATCATCTTTGTCTCGGAGGGCTGGTGTTGTACCTGGACTAAGAAGATATTGAATAAATTAATATTACATATATTTTTAAGGTTTTATTTATTTGAGAGAGAGCAAGCGAGAGAGCGCAAGTAGGGGTTGGGGCAGAGGGAGAAGCAGGCTCTGCGCTGAGCAGAGAGCCCAATGTGGAACTTGATCCCAGGACCCCAGGATCATGACCTGAGCCAAAGGCAGACGGTTAACTGACTGAGCCATCCAGGTGCCCCATAAATTAATATTTTAAAAATAAATGAGAATTCACCTCTACCATCAAAAAATGATCATGGCCTCTTAGTGGTTTGCCTGCTTTTGTCTCTGTAGCGGTAGGGTGTGTTTTTAAATTTATCATCATTCCTTCATAGTGCCTTGTAGAATTTTCTGTACTCACAATGGCAGAAGTATGACATTTGGGGGGCCTGGGTGGTGCAGTCGTTAGGCGTCTGCCTTCAGCTCAGGGCGTGATCCCGGTGTTCTGGGATGGAGCCCCACATCAGGCTCCTCCGCTGGGAGCCTGCTTCTTCCTCTCCCACTCCCCCTGCTGTGTTCCCTCTCTCACTGGCTGTCTCTATTTCTGTCGAATAAATAAATAAAATCTTAAAAAAAAAAAAAAAGAAGTATGACATTTGTGCCTTGTTCTTGTGATGGACAAAGACCTCAGGAACAAAACTTTTGTGACATAGGGGGCACACTAGGGGAGTATGGGAAATGGCAACTCTTGTAAAAATAAGCTGGTCAGTGGGTGGTAGGTAAGCTGAGGGAAAAGATTTATGAGTAACATCCTGCTCTGGGATCACTGCTGGGGACAGAATAGGGGGGAGAAATTTCTGTATAAATCATGAAGGCAGCTCAGGAATTGGAGGGTCTTGGGGGACCTTTTATGGCTATCTTTTGCAGAACACATGGGTGAAAGAGAATTGTTAGGTGGTATTCTTCTTGAGTCTGTGTGGGGGTTAATGCTGCTGGGCTGAGGTAATTCATCTTTCAGAAGGAGGGGAAAAAGGAAGAGGAGAAAAGAGAGAGATGGCACATAGGGCCCAGAATTATCTCTAGCTTTATAAATGCTTGTTGAATTGTGAAGAGAGTTGAAGGGGCCATTCGGGATTGTGTTCATTGATTTCAGGTCTTAAATGGTACCCTCTTGTGTGGAGTTTCTCTCTGTTCCTTCATTAATCTACATCAGTTTCTGCTCGAGTTTCAGGATGTGTAGGTGAGTTCCTAATGTCTTGGCCAGAGGGCAAGTTATTTGGTCTGGAAAAAAACAAAACAAAACCAAAATGCTATTTTTGTCTTTTCAATGGAAAAAAACCAAAACAAAACCAAAAAACTCCGTTTTTGTCTTTTCAAATGAAAGACACTTGAATCAGTCCTTCAGTAGGGGGTTGAATTCTAAACTAGTATATACCTACAAAATAGAAAAGTAGCTATTAGAAAGAATGAGATCGTTGTAAGTGTACAGACATGGCATGATACAGTGTGTAAATTACAGAATAAAATCAAAAGATAGAATCCTGTTTTTATGAATAGGAATGTAGATAAGCATACATAGAATGGGTCTGAAAGGACATTTATGAACCTTTGTAGTGTGAATTTTCTTGGGAATAGGATTATTTAGGGTGCTCAGTATGATGACTTTTGTTTTTTAAATTTATAAACTTATGGGTAACTTTTTTCTTAATGTGCATGTATTATATTAAAATGAAAATATATTTAAAAATATTATTTGAAAAAGTCAGGGAATGGTCTCTTGTTCTGCTACTTCCTTTTTTAAATTTATTATTTTTTAAAAAGATTTTAAAATTTATTTTACAGAGGGAAAGAGCAATGTGCAAGTGGGGGAAGGGAGAGGGATGAGTGGACTCTGTCTGCACTGAGCGCAGAGCCGTACGTGGGGCTCGACCTCAGGACTCTGAGATCATGATTTGAGCCAAAATCAAGAGCCAGGTGCTTAACCCACTGAGCCACCCAGGCGCTCCTGGTTTGTTTTTTTTTCTTTTTTTCTTTTTTTCTCTTTTTAAAGATTTTATTTATTTGAGAGAGAGGGAGCACATAAGCAGGCGGAGGGGCAGAGGGAGAGGGAGAGGGAGCTGGATGCGGGACTCCATCCCAGGACCCTGGGGTCATGACCCGAGCTGAAGGCAGACGCTTGACCGGTTGAGCCACCCAGGCACTCCTGTTCTGCTACTTCCAGTTAAAATGTTGCATATTCACTTATTCAGCCAGTGAATATTTGTTTGTTTTGAATTCCAGGCATTATTCTCTGCCCTGAGGCTACAGGAACAAATACAACCAGCAGGACCCTGCTTTCCTGGAGCTCCTGTCCAGTGTAGGGAGAGTCAGAGTAAACCTGTAATGGTTCAGGGATATAAAGGAGTGGGGGTGGGGGTAAACAGTGTCACGTAGGTGCAGGAGAGCTGTGCTATTTTGTATGTTACATCCAGTCCTCGGGAAAGGCCTCTCTGATACGGTCTTGTTTGAGTAGAGGCCTGAGAAGAGTGTGAGCCAGGCAGATGGCTGGGGCTGGGGGTGGGGAAAACTTCTGAGGAGGCAGAGGGAGCTTGTGTAGAGGTCCTGGGGCAGGGTGTGTTCTGCAGGATTGAGAAGCAGCAAGGCAGCCAGTGATGCCAGAGCAGTGACCAGGGGGAGGAACGAGGTTGGAGAGAACCCTAGGAAGCCAGATTATGCAGGGCCTTTAGGCCACTGGAAAGTTGTTGGAGTGAGATGGAAAACTATTTTTGACCAGAGGGGTAGAAATGTCTGAGTGTCCTTTTAACGGGGTCATTCGGGAAAGCTTTGTGGCATTTACACTGTGGGGGGCATGTGCAAAAGAAACCATCCCTGCAGTGGATGGGGACTACCCTTCCCCCTCCCTTCGCAAGTCAAGAAAGTTAAAGGTTTGGTACAGGAACGTGAAACATTACAGAGGCGGGACGGGGCCCCGAGTTTTCCTGGCTGTCACTTCAGCACTCTGTTATACAGATAAGGGTATCTAATCTGGGACTTTCCATTTTCTGATATGTCATAACATGTTATTTTTAATAGTTAGATCTCTGATGAATTATTATGAGCATCAGGCCCGTGATGCTCTACGGAATTTCCGGGGGTTCTGGCCTCAGTCCTTTTCTCGCATGAAGATAGGCTTCTGATCTATGATGCTTGCTAGAGTTTTGAGTCAGAGGAGGACTTAGTGTGGCTTTTTCCCTGGTGGGGTTTGGATGCGCCTACACGTCCAGTGGTTATGCTTACCTTGGAACCACCTGTACCTTGAGAGCGCACGTTAAGGGTACACTTACTTATCATAAGGCTGGTAAAGTAAAGAGTTACATCATCAGAAGCTAGCTTATCACGTCTGCTGTAGGCAGAGCAGTGTGCCATGTTCTTTAAGAGCTATCATATAAATAGCAGTATTATGCCCTTAAGGAGTTTACAGTCTGTTGGGTACAACAGGCAAAAGCACTAATGTTATTACAGAGTTGCAGGATGAGAACTGGAAGTACAAAGGAGGTAGAAATGAGTTATGAGTGGGGGTGTAATGGGAAGGGCTTCATGAATGAGCTAGTGCTGGAACTGGGCACTGGGTTTGGAGAGGACCAGAAGACACTTTGTACTGAAGGGACAGCCAGAGGAGTGCCATGACAGAAAACGGGCTTAGGGAAGGATCTGTTTCAGCTGGATTAGAGTTTTTTGCAGGAGGTGAAAAAGAGGGAGGTGGTGCATGCAGTGGGATTATTGCATCTGAGCCTGAGCCGTTATGGTTCAGTACAGTGGCTGCTGGCCACGTGTGGCGCTTGAAACGTGGCTGGTCTGAACTGAGATGCCCTGGAAAAGGACAATACACACAGATTTCAAAGACTGGTCTGGAGGGGAAAAAAAGTAAAACAGCTCTTCATTAACTTTGTATTGGTTAGAAGTCAAACAATGAAATTACTTTTTGGTTATATTGGTTTTAAATAAAACATTATTAAAATTTATTGCCCTGGTTTCTTTTTACCTTTTTAATGTGGCTACTGGCAAATGGAAAGTTACATTTGAAGCCCCCATTATATGTTTATTGGTTGTTAGCTGATCTAGGCTAGGCCTATTAACCCTGGAAGAGGGAGTGGAAGTGGGGTGAAAAGCAAGAAGGAGAGGCATAGAAGAAAACTAGGAAAGGAGAATCTACAGGATTTACACCAATGGGTGTGGGAGAGGTCAGTGACCCCCCTGAGACTCTGGCCGGATGTCGCAATGAACTTGAAGGAGTGCGGGACTGCATGGAGGCGTTGGAGGGCGGAGGACAAGGATGATTTCATTCGGGCCTGTTGATCACAGGCTGTGCTGTAGGGAGATTAGCTTGGCAGCAAAAAGTGGAGCTGGCAGGAGCAGAGGTGGGGAGACCAGTTAGGTTGGGTCCCATGCCCATCACAACTGGTTGCTGTAGCAGCTTGCGGGGGCAGGGGGGGGGGCGTAGGGTAAGAGCATGAGGTACCATAGAAATAACCTGCAGAATTGCTTTGTAGTTGAGGCTTCCCACTTCTGCCTCAGACAGTCCCTGTCTCTTTTTCTGAAATTACCACACCTTTTATCATAGGGGAAAAGGAAGTGTGCCAATTATGGTGTGGCCAAAAATTTTTAATCCAAATATTTGGACTAGTATAGCAGCTCCTTTTTCCTTTCTGGAAGCACATTGGTTTGGTAAAGAGAGAGGAGGTATCCAAATAACAAATTTGCCGAGCTTTGTTTCCTAGAATCAGAATGAGGACTGACAGAGTTTTTAATTAGGAAAGCCCTCCTTTTTGAGAATTGTTTTCATTCATTCATTCACTCAGCAAGTACTTATTAATCACTGTGGCAGGGAGAATGTTAAAATCTGATGTATCGGAGTTCCTGGGTGGCTCAGCAGGTTAAGGGTCTGACTTCGGCTCAGGTCATGATCCCAGTGGGACCGAGCCCTGCCTTGGGCTCCCTGCTCAGCGGGAGTCTGCTTCTTCCTCTGCTGCTCCTCCTGCTTGTGCGCTGTCAAATAAATAAATAAATAAAATCTTTAAAAAAATATCTGATGTATCAAAGATGGTCAAAATAAGAGTCCGTGTCTGTTTAGCCAGGGAGATAGACACACAGATAAATTACGAAACTGTGTGATAGATAAACGCCCTAAGGGCAGTCTCAGTAAAATGTTACAGGATTGTAGAAGGCAGTCAAGTGTCCTACATAAGATCTTTCTGGTGAGAACTATGGTGATTCTGCTCATTTCCACTTTCCTCTGGAGGCTTTGGGGTCATATCATCTTGCTCGAAGTGGTGCTATGGCAGAATTGAACTCGTGTGTTTAAGTTTAGTCCTCCTTAAACTTTTGAGTCTGTATAAATTCAGTGATTTACATTAAATGTAATATTGTAGTTCTACAGTATGATTCTGGTAACCGAGGTCACTTTTCTCCTACGATTTTAAGTGCCGCTGAAGGTATTAGGAAATGGCATCAAGAATTGCTAACTTGTAATTTCCTGAAAGGATTATATTTCTTCTAATTAACAGCATTCATATGAAATATATAAAAGGCTGACCGTGTGGAATCACAGGAAAGCATTAGTACACACTTAAGAGAAAAAGCTGGGCGTAACGTTTTGGTCATGTAAATTCAGAAAAGAGTTCTGGTGACTAGCTAAAAATGTGAATCGTGATACAAAGAACACACTTTCAGGTTGTGGTGTAGGAGACTGTGCTGTTCTTCCTGGGCTCAGATTCCAGGCCTCCTTTCTTTTCCTTCTATCGTGTAGAATGTCATTGAGGCTGCTGGTTGGATATTTGCAACGGGTTCCAGTTCCGTGTACCTGCAGCAAACAGCTGCCTCCTCTATCCCCTTCTGTCTGTTTGCAACGACCTTTCAAAAACCACAAGTGCTTTAAGAACTCTGCTATATCATTGCTGCCTAAAGAGAAATGTTGCGAGTCTCTCTGCAGCCTGGGGTGCTCCCTTCTCTAGTGTTTTCTTCATGTCTCTCTTGGGCTCCTTGCTGTGCAGAGCACCTTTTCACGGAGAGCTGCCCTTCCCCGGCCTCTGTGTTTCTGACCATAATGATCCCATGCCTTGAATGATCTTCCAAAACGACTTGGTTTTCCCGGGGAAAATCCTATTGGTCCTACCATCACCTTTGTTTGGTTTCAGTTCAGCAAACATTTATTGAGGTTGTTCCATGCGTTATATGTTGGGGATACAGAACTCGTGAAGACAGCCTTTTTTCCAAGGAGTTAATAGTATAAGGAGGCAGGTACACAAATATTTATTAATATTCCTAAGTGCTAGGGTTGGGTGTTAGAAATAGGACGGCAGAACAGACGTTATGTTTCCTGCCCCCATGAAGCATATGAAGAAATCAAATTTTAGAAACTGCAAAAACCCTCTTTGGTGTGAGAAAGCAAGTAACTTGGGAGGGTGGGGAAGTCAATTTTATTTTTTATTTTTATTTTTTTAAAAGATTTTATTTAAGAGAGAGAGAGCGCCGAGATCGTACAGGGGGAGAAGCAGAGGGAGAGGGACAGGCAGACTCCATGCTGAGCATGGAGCCCAATGCAGGGCTCGATCGCCGGACCCTGAGATTATGACCTGAGCTGAAACCAAGAATCGGACTCTTTAACCGACTGAGCCATCCAGGTGCCCTGGGAAGTCAATCTTATTTTATTTTATGTATATATGTATGTATGTATGAATTATTTTTTAAAAAGATTTTATTTTATTTATTTACAAGAGAGGGAGAGAGAGAGAGAGAGCACAAGCAGGGGGAGAGGCAGAGGGAAAGGGAGAAGCACGGAGCCTGATGGCAGGACTTAATCCCAGGACTCCGGGATCATGATCATGACCTGAGCCAAAGACAGGCCCTTAACCAACTGAGCCACTCAGGCGTCCCACTGAGAAGTCAATTTTAAGTAAAAAAGGAGGGTCGGGATTGGCTTCTCCAAGGAGGTGACATTAAAAAAAAATTTTTATTGTTCTATTTATATTTATTTGAGAGAAATTTTATTGTTCTATTTATATTTATATTTATTTGAGAGAGAGAGTGCACACAAGCAGGGGTGCAGCAGAGGGAGCAGCTCGGGGAGCAGCTCGGGGAGCAGGAGAAGCAGGCTTCCCGATGGGCAGGAAGCCCGCCATGGGTCTCGATCCCACGACCCGAGCCAAAGGCAGATGCTTTAACCAACTGAGCCACCCAGGTGTCCCCTAAAAAAAAGACATTTAAACATAATTAAACTAGTGAAGGTTAATTATCACAGGAGTAGTGTAGGAGACCTGTGTGTCTAAATGTAAATGCAAACGAATAGTTTGCACAGCACAGTGCAATAAACTCAGTGATCCAGGGATGTAACAAGGGTACTTTGGTAGTAGGAAGGGCCCTCTGGGTTTTTCCTGCCAGGCAGTGGAAGGATTTGTGAGGGGTGGCTGAAGGGCTTTCCATGCGAAAGCACAGAGGTTTAAAACAACTTGTGTTCACAGACTTTAAAGGACTTTGATACTAGTGAAGTTTTATAGTGCGGGGAGCAGGAAATGAGGCTGAGAAAAAGGGGGGCTCTGCAGCCAGAACTGGGCTCAGCCTCGGCCTCTGGCATTCCCACATGGAGGACAAGGTTTTTGGGGTTTTGTTTTTTGTTTTTTTTTAATCTGGCCTCAGTCTCCTCATCTGTCAGGTTGAGGTGACAGCAGCAACCTCATCAGGTCATTGTAAGGATTAAGTAAGTGCCTACAAAGTGCCCGGCACAGCGTCTCGTCTAGCAGGTGGCCGCTCCCTGCGGGGGTGGCAGTTGTGGACTTAGCATTGCGTGGAGATAAGCCATGACCTATTGTCGATCTGCTGAGTGTGATTTGCCGTGGAAGGACTTGATCATTCTTCTGTTTCTCATTTATCATTTTAGAGCAAGTAGGAGCCTGTGCGTTGGGAAGGAGGGGACTGGGATTGTATTTTTGTGGATTCTCTGACCTCACCTCCTCTCCTCGTTCCCTGCGTAATTATGTGTTCCTTCACCTGTGTTCCCACACCATTTTATCTCCATGGTGGTATTTTCCCATTGTATTTTATAGTTCGTGTTTCTCACACTAGACTGAATTCCCCCTGGGGGTTGAGGACTGTGAGTCACTCATCTTCACATGCCGCTGCCAAGGCCGGGGCCTCACACTGGCACGTACTGGGCACTCAAGAACTGGTTGTTGAATTTATTTGAAAGGTTTACTAGGGAGTTGCCCTAACTTATAATTCAGGAGAAAGGTCCTCGCATGGAAAAGTCTGGGCATGTTGCTATGGGAGGGTGTTTTCATTCTTGAATACACCAAGTATTTATTGAGCGCCTACTGCACATGGTGCTGTGGGGGTACAAAGACGAATCAGCTGTGTACTCTGCCCTGGGTTGTGTTGACTCTTACACTCTTGATTGTGGGTGTGAGGGAACGGTAAATGGTTGCTGATAGGTTTGATGAGAAATGGGCTGTGGAGTGGTTTGGTTGTATTGGGGTTTTTTTTTGTTTTGTTTTTAAAGACTGTATTTATATATTTGACATCAAGAGAGCGTAAGTAGTGGGGAGGGGCGGGGGGGGAGGAGAAACAGGCACCCTCGCTGGGCAGGGATCCCTGCCTCGGGGCTCCATCCCAGGACCCCAGGGCTCCATCCCAAGACCTCGGGGCTCGATCCCAGGAACCCGGGATCATGACCTGAGCCGAAGGCAGATGCTTCACCGACTGAGCCACCCAGACACCTCTGTATTGGGGTTTTTGTTTAGAAGTGTAATTGGTTCAATCAAAGACTCTCTGAGTTATTTTTTTAATGATGTCTCATTGAAGGTAGCTTATTTTTCATTTTACATTTCAGTTTTCTGTCATAATAGAATCTGTTTAGTAAACTGCACAGTGTAAAGTTTCACAGTAAGCCTGCTCATTTCTCAGTTTTTAATCCTGAATAGAAATTATTCTGCTCATGTGGGATGGGGGATATATCCTTGTCCTTGGACAAAGTACCTTTCTGGGCTCTCTGTTCTTGGACTTAATCCATAATCAACATCGGGTTTTATGTTTGATGCGAGGTACCTAGTTACAGGTTTTTATTACAGCTATAATTGTAAGCTTTTGGTTGTATCTGTCCCTGCTTTTCTCACCATAATTCTCTGGCATCTGTAGCCTACTCTACTGCCTTTTTTTTTTTTTTAATAGAAAAGGCAGACTTGTTCTGTTGTGAACATTTATCACTCTTGCTCAGACCATCTCTAAACCCAGAAAACCCTTCGACTTTTGGCTCTAGTGAACTACTCCTTATTGAAAATACCTTAGATACTCTCAACTCCAGTGATCTTTCAACGGTTGGGAGCCCCACTGAACATGGCATCCTTGGCATTCCCGTACCCCTTTACCATGCCTCCGTTAGTACACCAGGGGCATGTCCTGGTACACCAAAACCCTCAGATAGGTGTTGATTCAATAAACTGATCTGTATAAAGCCTATGTGGGGCTGGAAGGGTATTTAAATTACTCAGATTTTTAAGGAGTGTGTTTAATACTACTTTTTATCCTTGTGAAAATTCTTTTTTTTTTTTTAAGATTTTATTTATTTATTTGAGAGACAGAGAGCTAGAGAGCACAAGTGGGGGAGAAGGAGAAGCAAGCTCCCCACAGAGCAGGGAGCCCGACAGAGGGCTCGATCCCAGGACCCTACAATCATGACCTGAGCGGAAGGCAGACACTTAACTGATTGAGCCACCCAGGTGCCCCATGTGAAATTTTTCTTTGAAAACTCTTATCCTAAAATATCAAACCTGTCGGAGCAGTTAGATTTTTTAAATGTCCCTTTATTAAGAAAAGATGTTCAGTCATGAAAAATAAAAGAGATACAAGTGAAAACTACACTAAGCTATCATATCTTGTCTATCAGGGTGGTAAAAATAAAAAGTTTAACAACATGTTTTGATAAGACTGTAGGGGACGAAGTACTTTCCTACATAGCTGGTGGGAATGCAGAATGGTATAACCCTGTGAGGGGGGTTTGGCAGTAAGTAGCAAAATTCCATTTGCATTTGCTCTTTGATTCAGCCAGCTCACTTCTAGGAATTTATCCCCAAGACACACTGGCAAAAATAAGAAAAAGTTATCTACAGGTTTATTCATTGTAGACTAAATGTAATAGCAAAAGATGAAATAATCCAAATATCATTAGGAAGTTGGTTTAAAAGAAATCTGGTACTTTGGGGCACTTGGCTGGCTCAGTCAGAAGAGCATGGAACTCTTGATCTCAGGGTCCTGAGTTCAATCCTCACATTGGGTACAGAGATTACATACATACACACATAAATAAATAAACGTAAAAAGCTGCTTCAATATAATGGAGCATTGTAAAAGCATAAAATGAAATGAAGACTTTATTTTCTACTCTTGTGTGATCTCCAGGATATATCATTTTTTAAAAGTAAGGTACAGAAGGGGCACCTGGGTGGCTCAGTCAGTTAAGCATCTGATTCTTTTTTCATTTCTGCCAGAGATTTTATTTATTTATTTGAGAGAGAGGGAACACACAAGCAGGGCAGAGGGAAAGGGAGAAGTACACTCCCTGCTAAGCAGGGAGCCCAAGGCAGGGCTCAATCCAGGACACTGGGCCATGCCATGAGGCAAAGGCAAACCCGTAACCGACTGAGTCCCCCAGGTGTCCCAAGCATCTGACTCTTTATTTTGGGTCATGTCATGATCTCAGTGTCCCCAGCTCAAGCCCCAAATGGGGCTCCTCGCTCAACAGGGAGTCTGCTGGAGATTCTCTTTCCCTCTGCTCTAAAATAAGTAAATAATTCTTTTAAAAAATATTGTCAAATATAGTAAGGGAAGAATATGAAAATGTATATGCATTTGCTTATATTAAAAGAAGTAATAGATAACCCGGAAGCCGATGGGGGGACAAAAATAGAAACTAGACTTTCCTAAATATACTTTGCTTTATGGCTCACCTTGGAACTGCTAAACGTTATACATAATTATAAAACAGAATTGAATCAAAATTGTGGAGGGTGAAACCAGCCCTTAAAAGTGGGAAGCAACAATGAACAAATGAATCTAATAGTTTCTCAAGCTGGTGGGTTGTCTTTACTGATAGGAATCATAGTCTGTCCTTGCTTTGTGCACACAAATTTCCATTATCATGGTTTCAGTAACACCAGTCCTGAAAGGCGGTGGTTCAAATTTCAGTTAGCACAGCAATTTCATAAAGTGCAAACTCGTTCATTACTCTACAAATCACTGTACAAATAACAAAGGGCATCATGGTCAGTAACCAATCATGTCACTTCTTTTAAAACCTGCCGGTGATTGGTCGCTGTAGTTGTGTTGGCTCCTTGTCTCCCAGCGATAACCCCCTGGGGCATTTCTCATAAATGGATAACTGAAAAGGAGAATTGGCCAACAAATGGGAAAGTGCAGGAAAAAAAAGAAACTATGCTTGCTGAGAGAGAAATGCTGAGAAGTGTCTGACTGGAGCCAGAGAGGAACGCAGGGGACAGGTACTTACTGACACAAGTAAGGGAAGAGGTTCTGAGGAGGAGGAGGCCAGTGTCCCAGGGGGTAAGGTGCCTCAGAAACACTCGCGTGAAAGGAACTCTTACTTCACCGCATTCAGACAAGTTCACCACACTGACAGAGCCAAGGATAAAATGTTGGAAGTTGATCCATACTTAGGAGTATGACGGTTTGCCCAGGTGTGGAAGAGATGTCTGATTTTTGCCATGAGTTATGTGACAAGAAGGCAGGCACTGTTCAAAGTACTCTTAGAAAGTTGTGTTTTTTTTTTAAACAAAGAAATAAAACCGTTTAATTCTCAATATGTTTAATGTTCTAAATTTTAGTTTTATTTTTTATTTGTTTATTTTGAGAGAGAGAGAGAGTGTGTGGGGAGGGGCAGAGGAAGAGAGAGAGAATCTTAAGCAGGCTCTGCACCCAGTGCAAGCCCAACTTGGGGTCTCACGACCCTGAGATCATGACTTGAGCAGAAATCAAGAGTTGGATGCTCAACTGACTGAGCCACCCAGGCGCCCAAATCACAGCATATTTAATACTAGTTTTACTCTATTTCCCTATAAAACTATCTCATTTATATATTTGTATGTTATTTGTATATAACTTATATGTTACTTGTTAAGTTATATAGAAATTATTTCCCTGTAAACCTTTAGACTTATAGCATACATTTTTAGTATTTTGACAGAAATTTGTAAAGGACATGGAACAGGGGTGCCTGGGTGGCTCAGCTGGTTAAGCAACTGACTCTTGATTTCTGATCAGGTCACAATCTCAGGGTTTGGGATTGAGCCCCACATCAGGCTCTGCACTCAGCCCAGAGTCTACTTAAGATTCTCTCCCTCTCCTTCTGCCCCTCCCCCCACTTGAATGCTCTCTAAATAAATTAATAAAATCTTTTTTAAAAAAAGGACATGGAACAATTGTAATTTCATTTTTTAAGATTTTATTTGTTTGAGAGAGAGAGGAGTGAGTGAGTGTATCCACAGACTGAGAGGGAGAAGCAGGCTCCCCGCTGAGCAGGGAGCCTGAGGAGGGGCTCAATCCCAGGACCCCAGGATCGTGACCTGAGCTGAAGGCAGATGCTCAATGAACTGAGCACCCAGGTGCCCAACAATTGTAATTTTCTGCATTGATTATTAAGATTGTGTTTGCAGAGTTTCAGCTTTTCTCAAAAAGATTTTATTTATTTGTTTGTTTGCAAGAGAGTGCATGAGTGCAAGCAGAGGGAGGTGGCCCGAGAAGCAGACTACCCACTGAGCAGGGAGCCTGACGTGGGGCTCAATCCCAGGATGCTGGGATCATGACCTGAACTGAAGGCAGAGGCTTAGCAGATTGAGCCACCCAGGCACCACCAGAGTTTCAGCCTTTTTTGGACCTTCATTACTCTGCAAAGTGAAGACTATCTGTATTTCAGGTGACTCCATGACAAACTGTAAACTGTTCTCAGCAAACGTGGTTAGTAACGATAGAGGTATTGTTATTGTACTGTTAGGAAACAAAATTTTCAAAATCAAGGAGGGTAAGTAAAAAGACTGTAATCCTAAATTTAATTGAAAATATCAATGGAAATTAATGATGCCTATTATCTTTTTTAAGATTGCATTTTTGTGGCACCTGGATGTCTCGGTTGGTTGAGCATCTGGCTTTTGATTTTGGCTCAGGTCATGCATGATCTCAGGTTGTGAGATCGAGCCCTGCATTGGGTTCTGCACTGAGTGTGGAGCCTGCTTAAGGTTCTCTCTCTTCCTCTGCCCCTTCCCCTGCTTGCATGCTCTCTCTCCTGAAATAAATAAATAAATACAAGCTTTTGTTTTAATTTTTTTTTTAAAGATTTTATTTGTTTGAGAGGGATAGCGAGCGATAGTATAAGCCTCAGGGAGGGGAAGAGGAGAAGCAGACTCCTGCTGAGCAGGGAGCCCGATGTGGGGCTCTATCCCAGACCCCTGGAATCATGACCTGAGCCGAAGACAGATGCTTAACTGACTGAGCCACCCAGGCTCCCTTAACTACAATCTTTAAAAAATAAATAAAATTATGTTTTCTTCCTCTGTCTCTTGTGGAAAAAACAAACAAAAAAAAGCCTAAAAAATGGCCAACCCAGCAGCAGGGCTCTCTCCCAGATCCCACAGTGTGGATTTTACATACCATTTCCCAATAAAAGAACCAGGGCTCTTGGAAGTGAAGACTGATTTTAGGTCTGGGTCTAGATATGTGTAAGATGAGCCTACAATTTCTCATCATTACCAGAAAGCAAAGCACTCTTGAAGACTACTCAGGTGATAACAGAGACTCCAGAAACAACTTGAAGGGTTTCCTTGAAGGGTTTCCCAGCAGCCAAATGGCAGCATAAAAGCTTAAAAGAGTAAAACTGAGTGGATTAAAACATATCAAATATGTTTAAACCTGTGGATTTAAACTGATACTAAAAGAACAACATCCATTAATCACCTTTGGAAAATGGTAGGGAACCAGCTCATAATTTTTAAAAAATGAAAACAAAGTATCAAGCATTTATCCTAGTTTCCTGAACAAACTGGGTAACCAAATAAGGAGGAAAAGTTACTTACAGGAAAAATTAACAAATAAAGAGTGATGGCATTGGAATATTATCATTTCAGTATTTACATTCTCAAACTGAAAGGCAGTGATCACCAGTAGCTATGATAATATCATTAGGTTAAAACGTGGTGAGAAGCTTTTCAATGGGATAGTTTAGAGTGGTGATAACACCTGGATCCATTATTTAGTGCTAAGATTTTTTAAAAAAGAGGTAACTGTTGTGTATCCTGATGTGATTCAGTGGGATGTAGACAAACCACCTGTGATAGTCTTTCCAAAAGTTTGGACAGGGATCTGGTCCAGCCAGCTTATAGGAAATACACTGGACCATGAAACACGTTAAGGACGCTTCCTACATGCTGTCCGCAAAATCCATAGCCTGAGAATGCGACAGTAAGTAATCTTTTTTCCCCCCAACAAATCTGTAGGGGAAAAAAATATATATATATATGGGTTATTTAAAAACCCAAGACATAACCCTGTAGTGAAAGGATCCTGTTTGATCTAAGCATACCAGTTAAATTTGAAGACTAACTGGATATTTGAGGCTTAATAGCCTCAAGGAAAATTGAGGAAAGCGTCAAGGAAAATTTTAATATTAAAGAGTAATTAATGTCAAAACGTTGTGTTTTTAATTTTTAAAAAAGATTTTAGGGGCACCTGGGTGGCTCAGTCGTTAAGCATCTGCCTTCGGCTCAGGGCGTGATTCCAGGGTCCTGGGATCGAGCCCCACATCAGGCTCCTCCGCTGGGGGCCTGCTTCTCTCTCTGCCACTCCCCCTGCTTGTGTTCCCTCTCTCGCTGGCTGTCAAATAAATAAAATCTTAAAAAAAAAAAAAAGATCTTATTTATTTTTAGAAAGAGCAGGTACACGTGTGAGAGCCGGGGTGGGGGGGTGGGGCCGAGAATCTGGAGCCGACTCCACACTGAATGCAGAACCCAACTCGGGGCTGATCCTGAGGAGACTGGGGTCATCACCTGAGCTGAAACTAAGAGTCGGGGGCCCTCCCAGCTGAGTCGCCCAGGTACCCCTATTTTTATTTTCTTAAAACATTTTAGATGGGATAATAATATTGTGGTTATGTTTTTTAAGAAAATCATATTAAAGTTTGTTTAAACCTGGGAAACCCTGGTACTTGAGTTTCTTACCAATAAAATAAGAGGATTAGATTAGTTGCCTATCTTGTTTTTTCTCTGCTTCTTATGCAATAGCCACTCCCTCTTGTTTTCCTCTTAGAATCTTATACTCTTAAGTGCAAACAGCAGTGTTGCACGTCGTTAAGTCTTTATTTAACACTGTACCTCTGTGGGCAGGGACTCCAGGGCTCAGCCTGATTGGCCTGATTGATCCTAGGCCCTAGAAAACTCCTCTGATTTTTTTTCCCCGGCCCTTTGCCCTCTCCTGAGCAGGGGCTGACACAACAGTTCTGAGCTTTGAGTGAGGGGTCCAGCAGGGGCTTGACAACAGACGGTTTATGGACTGGGCCGAGTCCGACTGGGCTGACAGCCCTCTGTGTGGAAGACTTCATTTGTCAAGAGGTGGTAACTCCCATCCAGGTGGAAACCAGAGGCAGTAACCGTTGTAGAGTAGTAACAATTCTTGAAGGCTTCACGGGTTGTAGAAGATAGGAGCTCCCTTCAGTGTGAGCCATCAGCACCCCTGCTTTGGTAATATTCAAAGAGCCTTGGTTAGCTGTTGATGGGAAAGAAGTATGAAGAAAACACAAGGCCATGGGATGCATCTCGAGACAGCTGTGCAGGAGAGTTGGTGTATAACACAACTGCTTGAAATCCCAGGTCCCCCAAGGGCAGTTTCAAGCTGCCCACAAAGAGGGCGCCATCCATGAGCAGCACTGCTGGCCACCAGCAGTAAGCAGAGCACAAAGGAGACACTTGCCAAAGATGCTCGGGGAACATGCTGAGAATAACGTATGAGCGTTAGGAAAATTGTTTGCATACAAAATGGTTTTTTGTTTATTATCAGCTGTGGTCCGCTTATTTAAGGTTGTTGGAAATATGTAACCTACATACATGGCTCCCTGCATCTGTGCATTTATTAAAGGAGAGAGAAGAGGGGTAGAGAGGAGAGAGAAATGCTGTTATTTGAAATTGTTTCAGCCAAGTTCTTATTCTGAAAGCACTGTCTCTTCATAAAGTGATTGTCTTAGATGACCCCACCATCAATAACTGCGTTACTGTTACCCCTCAGACTCAGTGACATTAGCTTACAGCTTTGCAGACTTTCTGCTGGGATGGAGGCGGGCCTCTCTTAACCACGTCTTCATGGCGGGAAACTCCAGTGTTCATAGGACCTGACACATCAGGTAAAAACCAGGACTGGTGTTCCATGCTTACTTCAACTTGCTTTTTTAAATATATATATCCTTATCTTTAGTCATTAAAATATGGTAGATGCTCTGGTCCTAGATATCGAATTTCTTTTTTTTTTTTTTAATATTTTTTAAGTAGGCTCCACACCCAATGTGGGGCTCGAACTCATGACCCTGAGATTGAGTCACGTGCTTTATGGCCTGAGCCAGCCAAGTACCCCTAGAATTTCTTTCAACTCCAAATACTCGCGGAGAACACCAAACCAGACCAACTGTGGTAATAAATCCCTATTTGCCTTTTGCAGAAGCCACCTAGCTGAGTTCAAAAGTAATGTCAAATTTGGGAGTACTGTGATGAAACATAGCTAGATGTCAGGAAAAGTATTTCCTAAAAGTCTGTAAAAGTGATCCAGTGACTGACGGCTCGACAGAGTAACAGTAGCTTCTCCAGAGGCTGCTTGGCATGGTGATTAAGAGCAAGGGTTCCTGGAGCTAGGATGCCAGGGTCATAGCTCAGGCCCACCACTTACCAGCTGTGTGACTGAGAAAATCACCCAGCTCCGTGGGCCTCACCATCATTATCTGTCAAGCAGGGCTGGTAAAACTATACTTGGCTTAATGGCTTGTGGTGGGAATTAATTTAATACGGGCAAAGCACAGTATACTGTGGGGGCGCAGCAAACATTCCCAATTCGTATCCCTAACAGAATTACTGCCAGCACCTTGCTTGCCACTGTGCCCAGGCTTTGGTACTAGGACTGTTACTAAACATCTCAAGCACGCATACTGAGGGAATATTGGATTTGGGGGCAAGTCATCTTTCTGTGAATTTCCAAGTGGAAGCAGCTTAGGGGTCCATTAAGTTGTTAATCATTTGAAGGCACGAGGCCAGCTGGCTTTGAGGTGTTAAAGGCCACTAACTAGTCTGTCAACTGGGAGTAGAGTTCCCAGCTGAGAGTTCTCACCTTGACCACTGGAAACTGGGTGAGTTCTAATTGGATTAGCCAGGAAGTCGCCTCCTTTCGGAGACTATAGGCAACGCTTGTGAACTAAAACTTTTCTTAAAGGAATCCTTAAACATGATGCTTAAAACTAATTAATTAACTCCGTAGCTTAGAGATCCTTGATCGTGAAGAGGTATAATTGGTTATTAGTCAACTTTTTGTTCTTTAGATTCATTATATTTTCAAGATACTTAGGACATAGAAAAATGCCCTTTCCCGGAGTTAGTAAGTGCTTTGAAGACAGTTTTAAATCTCTCCTAGAGGTAATGCAGGGCTTTGGACATAATGGATGCTTAATAAATGCTGCTTTGATTTCATTTTAATCTTCCTGTTTTGCGTGACCTAGGTAGGAGGCAGAGCCCATGACCTCAAATGAACCCCCCCCCCATTTTTTGGAGAAGAGCCTCTGCCCTCCAATGGAATGCCAAACTCGTGCCTCAAATTAGGTTTTGAATTGTTTGGATTCAAACATTTGCTAGGAAAAAAAACACATTTGGGACAGGCCTGGCTGTCACAGACAAAGGTCAGTAGTTGACCTCTTTTTATGTGTGGGGAGATGAGCTCTTAATGTCATTTAAGTTGCAATTTACTGATCATTGTGGCTTGTCTGGGTATGTAAACTTTTTTTCTCACAAAAGGAGAAAACAGCCTGCAGAGATGGAGAAATGTTTCCTCTCTTCCAGTTCTTAATCCTTCCCTTTTATGTGTGTATTCAGGAAAATTTGAGGGTATTTTTTTTAAAAGATTTTATTTATTTGACAGAGAGAGAGAGAGAGAGACAGCCAGTGAGAGAGAACACAAGCATGGGAAGTGGGAGAGGAAGAAGCAGGCTCCCAGCGAGCAGGGAGCCCAATGTGGGGCTCCGTCCCAGGACCCTGGGATCATGACCTGAGCCAAAGGCAGAGGCTTAACGACTGAGCCACCCAGGCGCCCCAATTTGAGGGTATTTTGAAGGGATGGAAAACTCCCCAACTTGTAAAGGACTTCACCAAAACATTGTTTGGAGATTATAGTTTTAGAACGAATATCGGGATGATATTGGTCACTTGTCTTTCAGAGTAAATTCTTAAATCTTCTGTATTTCACAGTATAGTGCTTCTCAGACTCTATTGGGTGTATGAATCACCTGGGAATTTTGTTAAAATGCAGATTGTGATTTGGTAGATCTGAAATAGAACCCAAAATTCTGTATTTCTTGGGGTTTTTTTGTTGTTGATTTTACTTATTTGTCAGAGAGAGAGAGACAGAGCACAAGCAGGGGGAAATGGCAGGCAGAGGGAGAAGCAGGCTCCCCACTGAGCAGGGAGCCTGATGCGGTACTTGATCCAGGACCCTGGAATCGTGAGCTGAAGGCAGATGCTTAACCAGGCGCCCAGCCACCAGGCACCCCAGATTCTGTATTTCCAAGCAGCCTCCTGTGTAGGGCTGCTGCTGCTCCCATGTAGGGAAGCCCTCAGTTGGACGTCGCAAGGCTCAAAAGTAGAGGTTTTCAAACTTGGCTTCACATTATCTGAGGACATTTAAAAAATACTGACGCAGTTGTCCCACCTCCAGAGAGTACTTGGCCCAGGTGTGGCCCCGAGTGTCAGGAACTTATCTGTCTCCCCAGGTGATTCTCAGGACAGTCAAGGCTGTGAACCAGTGCCTCGTCTGAAGGATCTGAATTGTTTCCATTATTGGTTCACATCTGTGGGAAGTACCTGTCTTCCAAGTCACATCCCCTGTGTGCATTTTAAATTGTTGTTTTCTGTTGTTGTTTCTCCCTTCTCCTTTGGACCCCATGTTTTGAAAGAGTCCCTCTGCTAAAGAAACTCCATTTAAACAACTTTGCTGTTCTCCTATTTTTAAAGTAATCAAACCACAGAAGCTTGTCAGTCAGACTTCCTGGTGAGCATGAGTTCCCTGGCGTTACCACACGCAGTTGGCAGAAGTTCCAGAAAGGCCCAAAGCAGAGTCCTGCACATACTTTCCACGGGCAAATATGTGATTTCCTTTGGACCTTCTGAAATGTCGAAAATCGTTCACTGATCTCCGGTTGTGGACCTCGGTCGGAGTCCCACAATTACATAACGAGAGAGCTCCTCAGGCTCCGCTGGTTGGGGGCAGGGCCATCTCTCGGGTTCAGGTGTAGGAAGTGGTCTCCAGCTGCCACTAGCGGAGCTCTTCACGGTCCTCTGTCTCAGTCATTATCTGTCAGCTGCGTTATCTTTTGGCTGCCTTTCCGCTCCAACGAGCACACATTCCCCTTGATCCTTTCCCACCTCGTGACTTGATACACACGAGAGCTAGGAGCTTGTGGGAGAGCACGAAGGTTAAGATAGCAGGGGAGGCTGCAGCGGCTAGGATTTGAGACATGGTAGGGGGTCTCCAGCTGCAGAAGGGGGAAGGAGCATTCCACTGAAGAAAATATACTCTTGTGCAAAGAGGCTGGCAGGAGAGGCATCTGGCTGGAGGGTGTTTGTGGTGATTAGCCGAGGAAGCAGGGGAGGGGTTTGGCAGATGAGAAGGGCTGCTGGAGTTGGACCCAGCGGGGATGGGCGTTGGATGTCCCTGTAAGAAAGATGGTCTTCATCCTGGAGGCCGAGGGCAAGGCACATTTTCTCTCTTCTTTTTCTTTTTTTCTACAAGAGAGTAATATCTGATGTGTATTTTAGGAATGATATATTCTAGCAGTAGTGTTGAACGCTAAGTGGGGAGAGAAGGTTGGCAAGAGAAAGAATTCTTAAGCTATTGAAAAAGCATGATGATATATGAGAAAGAACCGGAACTAAGAGAATGGGAGGGGTTCTAGAAGACCTTGTGATTATTTTTAATTTCCAAAAGGAATTAGATGACAAAAGTGTCAGCTGGGAATAGGTACAAGATTGACTGTAAATAGAATTTGGTAGTTATTAGCCCTGGAGCAGTGGTTTCTAAACATTAGTGTAAAACAGAATCACCTGGACGGCTTGTCGAAATTCCAGTTGTTGGGCCCCACCCACACTTTTCTGATTCTGTAGGTTTGGGTGGGGCCTGAAAATTTGCAAAAGAATGCAGGAAAGGAGCAACAGGAATCTCGAGGGAAAATGGAAGACAAATAGCAAATTGGTAGAACTTAAACCCAACAACATCAATAATTAAAATAAATGACGGAACATTTCAATTACAAGGCAAAGATCCAGCAGACTGGACTTCGCCCCACACAATACCCTTATAAAGTAGATGCATTTCATTCTATTTTAAATATAAAAACATGCATACGTATAAGAGAAAAAGGTAGAATAAGAAATACCCTCAAACACTAACCATAAGAAAGCTGGACAGCTGCGGTAGGGTCAAGAGGGCGGAAGTAGAACCAGTGGATGACGGCTGCAAGGAAGCCAATTTTAGGTCTGTGCAGCACAGAACTTTCTGGTCTCATCACTGGCCAGCAGTGGGAGGGGCTGCCTTTTAATTACAGTAGGTGTCCTTGGAGATTAGCAAACAAACTACGTAGAGAAAGCATTCTTGCATAGAGATGTGGATTAGATGACCTTGGTCTCCTTTCTGGAACTAAGATTTGATTATAGTTTATTATTAATTTTTTTATATAAAGTTGATTTTTAAAAAGATTTTATGTATTTATTTGACAGAGCACGCACAGGTGAGAGAGCACAAGTAGGGGGAGCAGCAGAGGCAGAGGGAGAAGCAGACTCCCTGCTGAGTGGGGAGCCCGAAGGGGGGCTAGATCTCAGGACCTTGAGACCATGACCTGAGCTGAAGGCAGCTGCTTAACTGACTGAGCTGAGCCATCCAGGCACCCCTGTTTATAGTTTATTTTTTATAATAATTGTGATTGTTTGTTTTAGAGACTAGGAATGCAGATATGTATTCATTTTATAATACTTAGAAAATATTTAAATGCCCAGAATAAGACAAGATATTTGATCCTTCCATCCATAAATATCTATGGCTAGCATTTTGATACAGAGGCCCAGTCAATCTTTTTTTTTTTTTTAAGATTTTATTTATTTATTCGATAGAGGTAGAGAAAGCCAGCGAGAGAGGGAACACAAGCAGGGGGAGTGGGAGAGGAAGAAGCAGGCTCATAGCAGAAGAGCCTGACGTGGGACTCGATCCCCGAACGCTGGGATCACGCCCTGAGCCGAAGGCAGACGCTTAACCGCTGTGCCACCCAGGCGCCCCCCAGTCAATCTTTTTAATACACATATTCAATGACATTTTGATGAAGTGGGTTCCTCGCAAGTGCACCATATTGCAATTGCCTTTTTTTTTTAAACCTTTCACTATATTATAATATCTCCCCATGTCATTAAATATTTTTGTTAAAACAGGAGGGCGAAAGTATATTCAACCCAGGGGAAGATGACGCACTTAGAGACTAGTTGTATAAATTGAAAATAATAGTGGGGTGCTTGGGTGGCGCACTTGGTTCACGCATCTAAGTCTTGGTTTCGGCTCAGGTCGGGGTCTCAGGGTTGTGGGATCGAGCTCTGCATCTGGCTCCTCGCTGAGCGCAGTCTGCTTGAGATTCTCCCCTCTCTGCCTTTCCTGTTGTGCATGCCTGCGTGTGCTCTTTGTCTCTGAAAATAAATAAAAATCTTTACATTGAAAATAATAGAGAAGTATTTCAAATGAAGAGATCCCCACCCCTGTACTCCTGCACCCCTGCCTTTTTACTATCTCAGGAGACCTCTGTGATTTAGGTAGTGATTACATACGGAGAAGGAGCCAGGGAAGGGGAGTCACTGATCTTTAGTTTGGGTAATGGATACTGGCGGATAATCAAGGGACCAAGGGGAGAGGAATGGGTTGGATGGAGTTGGGGTCAGATTAATTCTGGCCCTGTTGAGTGTGAGGTGCTGGGGGTCACCATTTGGCCTGTGGCCATTCTCAGGCCGACTTTGTTTCTTTCCTGCACCTCTTTGCCACCCCCCCTTTTTTAAAAGGTGTCACTACCTACTCTGTGCACCACCTGTTACTGTGCACACTCACTGGTTTTTGCTAGTTAAAAATTTAAGGAAGCAGGTGTTATCTTAAGCTGTTTCTTGCTGTTCATTACAGTTAAACACATTATAAAGATAATGGCATTTTTTAGTTTTGTGTTACCCATGTCCCTCCTGATCTGCTAATTGGAAGCCCTTTTTAAATTCTGCCTTCTTCTTTTATTTGCAAGAATGGAACCAGGTCTAGCCTTCCTCTCAGTTCTTTCCCATCCCTTCTTTGGGGAGGGACACATTGTCTCCTTTATAGAGAAAATGCCCTTTGCAGACCTAGGTAGCCGCTCAGGCTGAATGACAGGTGTCTCTTGGCATCGCCAGGGTGAGACCCTTTTCGCTAAGTAAATGATCCATTTTGGACAGCCTTCCAAGTGCCTTTTCATACCCAGGATCATGTTTCTGGGTAGCTGGGAAGAATGAACTCAGAGTTGTGGAGAGAGGTTTGGGCCGAGTGAAACTTCTGGAGAGTCACTGATGATATTGTCCAAGGCCACATACAGAGACTGAGAGTTAAGTGAAGTTTTCCAATGTCTTGTAATGAATTCTGGATGTATGAGCAGAAAGAATTATAAAAATGAGTCCCCCCAAAATACAGTGGCATCCTAAAAGTCCACAGAAGAGAGCTTCAGGGAAGGTGGTCACTGGCATCACAAAGGAAGCCAACTACTCTTCATTTAGGAAATTTGGCTGGGATGGTAGGAGATTGGGTGATAGCTTTTTTTTTTTTTTTTTTTTTAGATTTTTTTAGTAAGAGCTCAAGCAGGGGGAGGGGCAAAGGAGGAGAGAGGGGGAAAAAGGGGAAGAGAAGGAGACTCCCAGTTGAGCGGGGAGCCCCACGTGGGGCCCCATGCGGGGCTCCATTTCACAACCCTGAGATCATGACCCTGAGATCGTGAACTGAGCTGAAACCAAGAGTCAGATGCTTAACCGACTGAGCCACCCAGGCACCCCAGGTGATAGCTTTTAAGAAGAGGAGACCGATATATGGGAGAAATGGCTGATTCTAGAACTGGGGTAGAGAAAAATAGGTGAGCCTGGCGCATCTTGTAGGACCAGAAGTTAGGGAAGTGCTCAAAAGACAAAAGGAAGGGAGCAAATCAAAGGGACAGAGAGCTAACCTGAGAGCACCCAGTGGCCAAGTCTGGAACAATTTGATGAATAAAATGAATAAAATACGTCATGCAGCCCTGAATTAAAACCCAAAGGATAAAATAACCATGAGCCCATACTGATAGAAAGAAATGATTATATAAGTTAATAAATGGAGAAGAAGCAAATCTTTCCCATGGAAGAATTCCAAACAGGATGTGTAGATACCAGCCACACTCTACAGGAGATGGCGTGTAATTCCCTCCTTCCCTTGACTGGAAAACATCAGATAAACCCTGACTGGTGGAAGAGGAGAGGGGGACATTCCACAGCACACCTGGTCCGAACTCCTCAAAACTGTGAAGGTCATGAACAGCCAAGAAAAACGGAGATACTGTCATGGAGTGCAGTGTGTGATACCCTGGATTGGCTCTTGGAACAGAAAGAGGACATTAATGGAAAAACTGAATTCCAAACAGAGTCTGGAGTTCAAAGTAATATACCAGTGTTGATTTCTCAGTTTTGGCAAATGAGAAATAGTGCTATAAGATGTGAAAATGGGGAAACTGACTGGGGAGGTATATGGGAATTCTTTTTTTTTTTTTTTTTTAAGATTTTATTTATTTGACAGAGAGACAGCCAGTGAGAGAGGGAACACCAAGCAGGGGGAGTGGGAGAGGAAGAAGCAGGCTCCCAGCAGAGGAGCCCGATGTGGGGCTCGATCCCAGAACTCCGGGATCACGCCCTGAGCGAAGGCAGACGCTTAACGACTGCACGACCCAGGCACCCCGTATATGGGAATTCTTTGCAACTTTTCTGTAAATCGAAAATTATTCTAAAATTAAAAAAAAATTTTTTTAGGGCACCCGGGTGGCTCAGTCAGTTAAGCACCTGCCTTTGGCTCAGGTCATGAGATCCCAGGGTCCTGGGAGCAAGTCCCACATTGGGCTCCCTGCTCAGCGGGGAGTCTACTTCTCCCTCTACCCTTCTCCCCTCTTCGTGATCTCTCTCTCTTTCAATAAATAAAGTCCAAAAAATTTTTTTTAATTTTTTTAAGGCGGTCTGTGTGTGTTTGTGTATGTGTATGTGTGCGTGTGTGTGTATTGGGATGGGGTTTTGGAAACTTGAGCTTGTTTGCAGGCTGAGAATAGGTCATTGAAGGGCAGGGGTCCCGGGGAGGGGGAGGAGCGTTGCTCTAACAGTGCACAAGTAGAAGGAGATGTGGAAAAGTGTAAACCAGAAGTAGAGAACAAGACCTTCAATGAAGAGCAAGCTGACGTTGGGCAGTAGTCCTAAAGGACTACTTTTGCTTGTGTACGCACCCCACCCGCAACAGAATGAGAAATGGCAAGTCTTCATTTTCAAACCTATGAGAGAAAATCTTCCACCTCATTTCGTAATTCTATATAGCTAGGTAGAGAAGGCACGGGCCTTGCTATAGGTTGGTTCCCTGGATGGCTTTCATGAGGAATCACCCATGAATATTTTTTCATTTGAGCTCAGGGATTCTCCTACATAGATCTGTTCCTTTGGGGCCTCACAGGTGTTTACGCCCTGGAGCAATGCACCCTTGACTGGGGGTGAGTGAGATGCCTGCTTTTCTTGTTCAGGTAGGGAAAGGCAAGTGAGAAGTGGATGGGAAGCCTGCAGAAGGCATTTGGAAGTTAAGGACCTTGGAAAGAGATTTACCTAAAGCCTTTGCCCTCACGCTTCTCGTGAATTTCCTTGGACCCCCAGTTTGAAGACCACTGTAGAGGACCCGAGAGATTTGGAGTAAAGCTTTGGAATAGTGCCTGGGGGAAAAAGAGGGTTTTCTGAAGACCAGTGAGGAGAGGACTGCTTTGCGTTGAGGTCACAGCTGACGGGGGCACCAGGTAATTTCCAATGATGCTCAGGATAGTTTTCCCTGCTAGTCCTGCCCTCCTTGGACTGCTCAGCTTCTCTCTCTCCTCCTTTGCCTCTTCTCCCTTTTCCTGTGTCTGCTTTATTTGAGATCTTCCAGTGGCAACCTTGAGCATTCCTTTGGTGAAGTGAGTTTTTTACAGTGTCCCCATTAAACAACATTCCACTGAGATGAAGTAGCAATTTTTAGGAGATTTGACCTGTGCATCTGTTAGACCCAAAATGCTATGAAAAAGTAGAATCATTGAATGATTGTTGTGGACCAAATTCGTAGTACATTGAAGGAGGCATTTTACAGTTTGGATTAAGGTAACCTGTGTAACCTTTATTTTACCCCTTCTTTAATTTCAACCAAGGTATGTTATTTTGCCTTCTAAATTTTTTAAAAATTAAAAATGTAAGTGTGTGTGTGTGTGTGTGTGTGTATATATATATATATATAGTGTGTATATATATATGTAATTGTATATATATAGTGTGTATATATATAATTGTGTGTGTATATATATATACATATATATATATATATATTTCTAAACATATGTCTGTATATTTTGCCAAGTAGATAATGGAGCACTGGGAAGATGATTCTGTTTCATTCTTGGATAACAATATCTAGTACATATTTGTGATTGTACTTACAGTGTGTTATATATGCCATATATTGTTGCCACTACCTGTGTTCAAGTGTCATTTATAAATGCCATTAACTTGAAGAGCTAATAAGAAGATAACTCTTGTGATTCAGGAACATAGTTTATAGTTTGGATTGTAAAGTAGTCTGTCCCACTCACCTTATAAATTCTACCCTACTTATTAAATTGCGTACCTTACTTTTGGTTTTAGCATACTTGGTCACTGTAGGATTAATTCAGAAAATGTGGATGATTGGCATATTCTCACTATACAGAGAAACTTGTTTTGTTGTATAGATGATGTTTCGGTGTCATGTAACATCTTTCTATTTTCATGAGCAATTCTTCCCTGCACTGGGCAATTAATAAGATAGCTCCAAGTTTAAAGGGGCAGTGAAGATTCACCGGTGGTCTTACCTCTTACTTGTAAGCTAAGCTGGGTCTATGAGCTGGTGCAGTTTGAGAATACTTCAGGTCCCAGCCATTCTTCACCTGAAGTCTCCGGACCTTAGGGGGCTCCCTCAGTGGGTGCCAGGGAGATCATGAGCATATCAAAGTATGACAGACGTATGCATGTGGATTTCTCCTCAGATTTCATCCGAAAACCCAAGAATTTTGTGCCCCTCCACCCCCTACCCAAAGGTTAAAAATGTTGTCTTTGTTCAGTTTCATTACTACTGAGCGAGTCTGTGGTTAGGACACAGTGGTGTTTTCAGAACGCTTGGAAGTCATAACACCCGTGTTTGTATTGCTGTACTGCAGCCACAGACAGTATCTAATTCCAGAAAATTTCTCTTGTGCTTTCCTCTAGTATTTTTAGATCTGTTACAAGTCAGGTATAATCCCGCTTCAGTTTTAAATTACCCTCCCTAATTTACAAACAGTTTTGACAGCCTGGGTAATCTCAGGTGTAATGATGTGGTGATTCCCTTTTTACTTTTGGGTAACTGTTTGCTGTATTCTTCCATTTCTTCATATTTAAATAGTGCCAGAACAATTAGCACAGTTCACAGAGGAAACATGTAATTGTAATATTACTGATGTTGCTTTCCTAGCCTGTGGTAAGTGGAGACTCTGTGAGTAAATGCTCTGATGAAATACTGTTTCATCTTACTTAGATGTCTGATAGCAGTTTGTTTAAAGCACAGATGATCATAGTTAGTGTTGAGAAGAACAAGAGAAAAATGGCAAGCAGAAAGTTCTTAGGAGTAGACTTTTTTTCCTGAATTTATGCTTTGTTTCCTTGAAGGTTTATCACTCTACTATGGCAGTAAGAATATATGCCTACAATGGTGTTTTATTGTTTGATAGAGGTCTCTGACAATGAAGATAAATGCTGTCCAGCCATGATCCATAAAATGATTCAGGGATTATAAACCAACAGTGAATCAAAAAGCTCTTAACATTATTTTCCTAATATGCATGACACCTCGGTAAGTGGTTCTCACCTAGAAGCAGACAAGTGTTACTTGGAGAAGGTGCCGAATGCATATCCCTGGGACCTCAACCCACGAGGACTTTGATTCAGTAGTTCTAGACTGCACTGTGTTTTTAACACAAGTCCCAGGTGATCTGACCATATTTTTTCAAAGCTGATCTAGGTGCTAGCAGGTTACCTGGGACTAGTTATAAGGATGCTACCTGTAATGCAAGAGAAGCCATGATGAGTGTGGAGAGGTGACGGGGACCTGAAAGTATTAGCAAATGACATGGAACGTTTGTGCCCTACAATTATATTGAGAACCCCAAAGAGTTTTATATATATGGGTTTTATCTATTGATACTTACTATATTAAAAATTAAAATTGAGGGACGCCTGGGTGACTCAATTGGTTATACATCTGTCTTCTGCTCAGGTCATGATCCCAGGGTCCTGGGATCAAGTCCCACATCGGGCTTCTTGCTCAGTGGGGAAACTGCTTCTCCCCCTGCTCGTGCTCGCTCGCTCTCTCTTGCTCTCTGACAAATCAATAAATAAAATATTTTGTAAAAAAATTAAAATTGAGATACTTAAAACATTAAATATTTAAAATATAATAAACCCATTATTTGTCAATTTAAATACTTTCTTAGTGAAAACTATTTCCAAAATAAAATAAATCAGTAACAGTTATGGCATTATTTTATGTCTATGCAAATCTCTTTACTGTTAACACAGTAGAAGGTTAATACAATAGAAGGCAGCTGGATTCTCGTATATGTTTCTGTATTCAATGAGTTGCAATGTTGTTTTGGTTGAAATCTAAGAAGGTGATCCAGCCTCACACAGAAAAGGGTGGCAGTATTTTAATGCTTCCTTTGATATTATACCAAAACTAAACAAATCATATTTTCTTAAAGCTTAGTTGCAATGTGGAATCTGAAATCCTGTCACTGAGGTGTTTTGTTTTGCCTTGTTTTGTTTTTTACTTTGATACATTAGAATCCATTGATCTTACACTTTGAGTGAATCTTCTACGCGTGCATGACTTTGTACCAATTAGAAGATACCGGTCAGGAAGTTATGCAGATCTTCTAAAAATCACATTTATTTCCCTCATCTTGTTACTGGAGCGGAGCCCAAGGGTGCAAGAACACCTGACAGCGGGGGGTGGGGGTATGGCGGTTGGGAGCAAACAGACCAGGTTCTGCCACCTGCCACTAAAAATATCTAAAGGCTGAGAGAGGAGTGGTGGTGAAACAAGAAAGGAATTTCAGTGAGGTCAACACTGGGAAGACAGAGGACTAATGTCCTAAGAATGTCTCCAAGGTGCTGAGAATACTTCTAAGTTTATATGGGGAAGACGTGGAACAAAGATCAGTGGATACTCCAAGTGGCAGCAAAGGTCAGGTTGACTGTTGTCTTGGGGTCAATCATGTGGGGTCTTGCTGGCGTCAGGAGAGTAGTTTATTTCTGGAGGGGGTAGTTTTGGTTCCCATCACGTGATGTTTTGCCTGCAGGGTTTTTGCTGGAGTTAACAGATACGCTGGATGGAAAAACAAAGCCATTAAGAGGAAAAGGTTGAAAGCAAAATGGAGTCAGTCAGGGCAAAGACTGGGTCCTCTTCAAATCCTCACTGTCACGTCGTCATTCCATTTCAATGGAAGGAGGAGGGACGACAGTCATTTCTGCTGTAACTACTTCCTGCAGACCAGGAATGATGTCGAAATTTTAGAATGCAAGATTCTGACAGGTTAGGAGAATTTTGTTTCTTGTGTCCCTGCTGAGGAGGACAGCAAGGGCATCTCCGAGCTAGTACAAGCATGGGCTCCTGTGTGACAAATACAAAGTCAAACAACAACCAAAGAGAAGAAAAAGAAATATAGCAATGCTTAGCAGGGCATATTTCCCTTTTAAAGGAACCGAATTTAGTCAGCTGCTGAAAGGGCCTAGATCTAGGGCATTTGTAACAGTTATGTGTTTGTTTAAATCTCTCTTGGCTTCAGTTATATTTTTTGAGTAATTTGGAGTAGAGACATAACATTCTGTTTTAATGAGAGTACAGGTTCCTCCTTCGGCTGCAGTCAAAATGTCAAGGACCATCCAGTTTTGAAGGGCTTACCTTTTGAATTTGTGTGGTTTCATCATTTAGGAGAGCGACTGCATGCTGGGTTTGCGTAAAGGTGGCTGTTGTTTGCTTCGCCAAAGCCCCCCACATTGATAGAGGCAGCTCCTGGGACAAATATGGCTAAGGGATAAAACCATCAAGAAGCCCTCTGTGCCTGATGTGGAGCTTTAACAATATCCCAATTATGAGAAATCACTGGGATTTCATTTTAATTTAATCAGCAGGAGGTAACTCACCCCCAGGTGCATTGACTAATCCAATCATAATGAAGGTAAGGCCATCCATTATTTCCACAAGTCCATAGCTAACCCCATAGAGTGGGGGTACACTTGGCTTTTAAGGAGTGATTTTTGCCATCCCAGCCACATAGCTTGAGATGATCTCTGAATACTATTTAACTTTTTATTATGTAGGGGGGCAGCTTTACTCCCTTGGACTTGATCAGCAGTTAACTACTCAATTCCACCATGTACTGCATTTCCCACATGGGGGTGCGGTGGGGGGTTGGGGTGGTGGTGGTGGTGGTGGTTATCTGTTCTTTTACTAAAGCAAACACATGTTGGGGAGCTGCAGCTCTCCACTAGGGGAGCAAAGTATACCCAAAGAAATATTCAACTCCATCTTGTATTTCCCCAGGGAGGTCCCGTGTGACCTGGGTGAATAATTTGAGAGCTAGTCCGATGGGCAACCTCAGACTTAATGTGGACTGAGAAGAACTCCTAACGAGCAAGTGCCTCCCATTATCCAACTGTTCAGTCACATGCCCATGGGTCCTTTTATCATCCCCACAGAGTAACAGGCATGAAGATTGTCTGTATGTGAGTTATCGTGGCAATTTCTCTGAAGTTTACCTCAAGTTGTGTAGGTTAGGTGAACAACAAACCTTTAAAGACAATCAAAACTAGAATCTAACATCCACAAAAGTGTGTTATTGAGACGTAATTTTTCTCTCTAAAACCACCCTCATTTCCAACAAAGATAGCCAAATTAAGACTAGTTTTAAGACTAGTTTTTTTTTAAGATTTTATTTTATTTATTTGACAGAGATAGAGACAGCCAGCGAGAGAGGGAACACAAGCAGGGGGAGTGGGAGAGGATGAAGCAGGCTCATAGCGGAGGAGCCTTATGTGGGGCTCGATCCCATAATGCCGGGATCACGCCCTGAGCCGAAGGCAGACGCTTAACCGCTGTGCCACCCAGGCGCCCCTTAAGACTAGTTTTTAAAACAAGTCCAGTTTTAACAAACTTGGCCTAATTATTTACATAAGCACAGCAAGAATAATAATTGGCCATATAAATTCTTTTAGATCTGCTTTGCTGGAACTATTTTTAAAATTTCACACAGAGAGAGGGAGAAACAGGCTCCCCACTTGTCAGGGAACCTGATTCGGGGCTCGATCCCAGGACCCTGGGATCATGACCTGAGCTGAAGGCAGATGCTTCACCGACTGAGCCACCCAGGTACCCCTTGCTGGAATTTTTTATAAGGAATTTCAGATTGAACTTTTAATAGCCTCTCAAGGTGAGAAGCCAAGCCAAATACTTGCCGTCAGATTCTACTGCAGTACCTGTAGGTTTGGGTAAATTCCCCTCTTCTTGAGGTCCTCCAAGCATCCAAAGAGTCCTGCATATGCCCGGAAGTGACATTCCTTACTCATTTGGTAAGGCTGCTGGGAACTCTGTAAGCAAACTATCAGAGAACATCTCCCAGCGGGTCTATTGGCTCCATAAAGTCAACGTCAGTTCCTTAAAGCTGTCTGGTCATATCTGAGTCTATGTTTGTCTCTCTCAAATATGACATTCCACTCAAAGCCCTGGTAATACAACCAGTGTTTCCAGTGGTGTTCCATTACAAGGAGAACAGATTCTTACTGAACTTATGTAAACAATTATAATTGTCATGAAATGGAGAGTTTCTGAATTCTAAAGGGTTCAGATAGGGAGAAAAGATAAATATTTTCATTCATTCACAAAGGACTATTTTATCGTATTTCTGTAGGTCATAGATATTTTAAGAGAAAAGTTTTCCTTAAATCTGGAAGAACAGACATTAGAGAACCAGCAGTGTTTCAAAGAAGAGTTATAAAAACTATAATCATCTTCCTCAGTTCATTCACTTCCTTGTTATTAAATCTTGTTCTGTTTGAATGCAACTTTTCCGTTAGTTTTGGAAATTCTTACCCAGTTTAGTTTTGTGATCTTAAGGATATCAGAAACCTGTATTTTTCAAAAGTCCTTTTCATGAATTCCCTTGAAACACATTTTGCAAGAGCCTCAGTACAATGATTGTAAATGACAAAAGACCCAAAGATGGACCTGGTTAAAGATCTGGTAAGAGTTATAACGCATTATAATGCAGTTGACAAGGTAATCCAGTTCTTTCTGTGACACATGGCATTTCCATAAGTAGAATGTCAAGTGATGGCCTTATACCAGGACATACTGAAACTTTAAGAATTTCATGTAATTTCTAGGACAGAGGGGCGCCTGGGTGGCTCAGTTGGTTAAGCTGCTGCCTTCGGCTTAGGTCATGATCCTGGCGTCCTGGGATCTATCCCCCTACCCCCCAATTGGGCTCCCTGCTCAGCGGGGAGCCTGCTTCTCCCTCTGCCGCTTCCCCCTGCTCATGCTTTCTCTCTTTCACTCTCTCTCAAATAAATAAATAAATATAATCTTAGAAAAATTTTTCTAGGACAGTTATAGCATTTGCCCATGCAATATAACCTAAGAAGGTTTATCATCATTTGTTTGACAGTGCTTCCCATGTAACTTAACATACCAAATAAACAAGACTAATTAGTCAAAAAGACTTCATTTTGAATTGGAATTTGGGGGAAGTTTTGTTAAAAACCTCAGGTTTTATTTTTTTAATTAATTTTTTTTTAAGCCTCAGGTTTTAAAGCAACATGCCTAGATAGAATTATAAATCATTATAAAACATAACATTTAATTATCTATTTAACCAAAATGGCAATAAGAGATTCTACAGAAGGTTACATAGTTGCTAGCAAAACTTAGCACCTTTAATAACGAGAAGTTTTGACCTTCTTAAGTAATCAAAGACCTGATAAAGACAAAACATAGAAACTCTGGTTTTTGGGGCATGTGGGTGGCTCAGTCGGCTAAGCATCTGCCTTCAGCTCAGGTCATGATCCCAGAGTCCTGGGTGATCCCTGAGTCAGGCTCCCTGCTCAGTGGGGAGTCTGCTTCTCCCTCTCCCTCTGCCTCTTCCCCAGCTTGTGCTCTCTTTCAAAATAAATAAAATCTTAAAAAAGAAAATCCAATTGTAAAACAAAAGAAAAAAGAAACTTTGGTTTTCTGGGCAGGTAAAGAAAAAAACTGTTTATAATTTCTTATCAAGAGTAGACCAATAATCTAAGAAAACTTTGTCATTTTAACAGAAAAAAAAACCCAATTCCAATCTTACACCAGTGTCCTTTCCAATCTTAGTCCTCAACATGCACAAAACTGTTTTCCAAAGATTCCCCTTCACAAACAAGGGTTTGCTTTTTGTTTTTGTTTTTTACATTCAGATTTTATCCTAAGTTTTCTCTCCCTAACCGGTCTCCTTTTGGGTCAATATTACTTTGTTTTCCTCAACAAAAATGTACTCCCATTCTCCTAACCTTTCTTAATCAAAAACACATCTTACTTTTCCTACACATTGAGTTGCTCTCCTTATCGTGTCTAGCAGTCTTAGTTACATGGATCAGAATTTTGACTCTTAGAACCTTAGTCTCCAGTGAAAACTTAAGTAGTAACCAACTGTGAACTGTTACACCAGAATTCTTTAGGTTGTCAAATTTATGAATATATTTCATAAGTTTTAGGAATGTGTTTATTCATAGTACAACTTTCAGTGAAGCATAAAATATGTTTACTAGTAGACCCAAGTATCTTCAGTTTCTTTGTAATAAGACAAGTTTAGTAATTAATCTTTCAGTATTTTATGTTATTTGGAAAAGACTTACATATACAATGAGTTCAAACCAATTTGTTATTTAACAAAATTTCAAAGTATTAGGTTACCAAAGATTTTGAAAGCTATTTAAAAATTTACTTATTGGGTGCCTGGGCGGCTCAGTTGGTTAAGTGTCTGACTCTTGATTTCGACTCAGGTCATGATCTCAGGCCCCATGTCTGTCTTGGTGCTCAGTGGGAGTCTGCTTTGGATTCTCACGCTCTCCCTCTGTCACACTGTCTCTCTCTCTCAAATAAATCTTTAAAAGAAAAAGTTTACCTGTAAACTTTTTTTTTTAAAGATTTTATTTATTTATTTGACAAGAGAGAGAGAGAGACAACAGCATAAGAGGGAACACAAGCAAGGGGAGTGGGAGAGGAAGAAGCAGGCTTCCTGCCAAGAAGGGAGCCTGATGTGGGGCTCAATCCCAGGACCCTGGGATCATGACCTGAGCCAAAGGCAGATGCTCAACAGCCGAGCCACCCAGGCGCCCCCCTATAAACCTTTTAAAAAAAATCTACTTGTTTTTAACAATTACCTATGAAAACTTCATGAGAGACTAAATTAGCTGTCACGTTGAGTCATCTTTTTGCTGACAAATTGCAACAGAGATAACATGAGCTTATTTGACCTTTAGTGAACCATGGTAGAATGAGTTTTATATTTAATTCTGATAACTCTAAAGACATGTCTTTTTTAATTAAACCAACAACCTTGAATTGGCTTTCATACCAGGTATGCTGCACCTGTGTCCGCTAAAAAGTCCATCAGTGTGTTCCCCACTGTCCGTCTTACCTGGCGCTCCTGTGGGGAAATCTGAAGTGGGTGGGGTGAGTCTAGGGGAGCCCCTGGACTCCTTCATGCTGATTTAGAACCTCACATAGAGGGGGCCCAACAGCTTGGGGTGCTTTGTGCTCCTTGATGGTGGAGGTGGAAGGAGCAGGGGCCTATGGCACCAGGAGCCCCAAGGATAATAAAGGAGGCAGTTGTGCGAGCCCAGCCAGTGGTGGTCCAGGACAGGAGGAGGGTGGGGGAGGCGGTGGCAGAGGCGGCAGGGGTGCCCACAGCAAGGCTGGAGGTAGAGTCAAAGTCTGGACTAACTTCCCTTTATCTCCATCTCCTGTCTCTCCCTCCTGCAAGATAGGCTTTTACTCTGGTTGCTTTTTAGCCCTCTGCGTCATTTATTCAAAATATATCCTAATGGACTTTCCTTGGAAACAGAAGTATCTTCCCAGGCAAAAGTTCAGAAAAAATACAGAAGAAACAAAACTACCACTAAATGAAGTTCAGAGTACCTCTGTTAGCATTCCTTCTTTCCCAGAAGTCGGGGCTTCACTGACTGAACCAAACAAGCTTCAAGACAAGCTAAGAGAGCCGAATCAAAACCCCCTGTTTAGTGGTAACTGAATGGGAGGAAGAAATCCAAGAGAGCCATTCAGTACCATCTTTCCTCTGAGTTTAACATACACATAGGCCAGGTGGTGTTACAGTAAAATTCCACCTTCTTTTTAGTCATAGGTTCATGGCTAAAAGAGACTAGTCAGCCAATATTCTCCTTAGGGGGGTGTGAGAGGGCACAGAAATAGTACTTCCCATTCTTACACAAATTTCAAGAGAACTTACAAGCGCATATCCTGACTTCCCTACTTGCCACTCATTCTTTCTCCTCTTCTAATGGTACCTCTAATGATAAATTTTATAAATTTCTTGTTACAAATCGTATGAACGAGCCACGCAAGCTCAGAATGGTTCCAAGGAGCTCAGACAGCAGGGAACTAGAGAAGGACAGGGCCCAGCATGCACAATGGAGGAACTTACCAGGAACCAAAGCTTTCAGGGCCCACTTACTCCTCAGTTCATTTTTCTGCTTTGCCAAATGTGGTTAAGGCAGTTCGTGCCTATCTGGGGCGGAGCGGAAAGGAGTGTCCCCAAAACAAGTTTAGGCAGCTGTAAGGGACTGTTTGCCTCACTCTCCCTGCCTGAGGTCGACTGTCACTAGTGCTGTCACTAGTGGCTGTCTCCAACCTGTCATCGTCACTAATTTGGGAAATGAACGGGTGGGCCCTGGTACCCTGCAGCCGGCTGCTCCATCTGGGAATCCCAAGAGGGCTGGACAAAACGGAAGCACAGCTCTTGGCCAGCTCACCCGAAAATTTGTTACTGGAGCCCCAGGGTGCAAGAACTCACCTGGAGGGGGTGGAGGGAGGGCAAACAAACCAGGTTCTGCCACTCACCGCTAACAAAATCTAAAGGCTGAGAGACCAGTGGTGGTGAACAAGAAAGGAATTTATTTCAGTGAAGCTAGCACCAGGAGGACAGCGGACTAATGTCCTGAGAACTGTCTCCAAGGTGCTAAGTTTATATAGGGAAAACGCAGAGCAAAGATCGGTGGGTACTCTGCAGCTGCGCGGCAGAAGGTCAGGTTGATTATTGCCTTGGGGTCAGTCATGCAGGGTCTTGCTGGTGTCAGGGCAGTCCTTATTGCTTGAGGGGGTAGTTTTGGTTCCCAACTGGATATTTTGCCCACTGGGTCCCTTGTCTGAGTTAACAGATAAAGCTGGAGGGGGAAAAAACAACAGTCAAGAGGAACAGATTTGAAGGCAAAATGGAGTCAGGGCTATGACTGGGTCTTCCTCCAATCTCATTGGAAAAGTCTTTTAATTATTGGGAAGCTATCAGTGGCAGATGTAAAGTTTTCCAAAATGCTTGAAAGCTCAAATTTTATCATTGGCAATAAATACTGTCAGTTGTTTTCCTTGAGGAAACAGGCTCACTTTGTTCACTTTTGTGAAGATGACTGCCAAAAACCCAAGTTGGAAAAACCACAGTTCATCATTCTTGCATGTAAAAATGGTAGTCCATGAAAAAACAGCTGGTTTAGCTCGCAACTCAGTTACACCAGTGCTTTTCTTCTAGACGATTGTACTTCACTCTGCAGGAGCAGAGCGGTACTTGTGTACTTCTCGTTTTGTCACAAAAAACATCAAAAAGACCTCTACTCGAGGCCTTGTTGAGGTTTAACAAAAGTAGTAATTCCTACTGCTTGCTTCATTAGTTACCTACTGTAACTGCTAGTCTGTGGTGGTGAAGAATGCGGTGTTACTAGTTCTGTTTGCAGCCACTGCCTTGGTTGGGGCTCAGGTGCCTGCAGTTACCCCACAATTGCTTTTGCACCATTAGTGCAAATGTCAGCACAGTCAAAAAGATCATGTCTTTGTGTTATTATAAAAATAGTTTTGACCTCTCAGAAGTTCTTGGGGACTCCCAGGAGCCACTAATCACACTTTGAGATCCACACATAAAGATGCATTGGGCCTTCCTCCCAGCATTGTATTTTTTCTTGCCAGCGGTCAACATGCCTGCGTTCCGTGGCTTGTTAGTAATACAGTCTGGAGTCTGTCTTTGTGAGGGGGACAACAATGTACCGGTTCCAGGTAGTACTGAGGAGTCTCCAGGCAGGCATTCAATCAGCATTCGTGTAAGAGCTCCCCATTCCTCCAGTGTGCTCCTGGAGCCCAGGGGTTGCTGTAGCACAGCCTCCCTCCATCTCTGCCTGCCTTAAGGTTTGTCCTGCTTACCTGCAGGCACTGTTGAAATACCTTCCCTGGTCCTCTTAGGAGGACCCATTTTCCTTTGTATTTCTTACACAGTGTTTACTGTATTGTTGGTTTGCATCCTCGGTGATTGTGTTTTAAATGTCAATCCCAAAATGAGTTACTGTTTACTTTGTAAACTGTGTTGTCCAAAAAAGGGAAGGGCGTTTTGTAAATGTTTTCTCAATGTAATGAAATCAAAACCGAAAGCGAACAAAGTAAAACAAGGGTGCGTTAGTCGCACATTTCCTGACTGCAAGCATTGGAATGATCAGAAGTAGCGAACGCGGTTCACTGCTGTGGCTTTTTTCCTTGCTCACTGTAGCCTCTTGGTGCCCAATATTCAACAAATATTCAAATTGGAGCTGGAGTTCTGAGCGGCCGGGTACTGTGTGTTCCCGCGGTGTGTTTGTACATTGTTAAAAACCTGGCAGGAGAGCACTAGCCAGGAGCCTGCAGGCGGGGCTCGGCCGCGAGCGAGCGAGCGAGCACGCTGCGTCGGCGCCCGGGCTAGGTGCCCCCGCCCGGCGCAGCCTCCGGCTCGGGCCCGCGGAGCGCCGTGCCCATTTAAGGAGGCGGACCATACCACCAGAACTTTCTTGACAGGGGGTATTCAGGCGAACTCGGACAACTTTCGGCGAGCCGAAAGACGATTTTGCTTTTCTTCTAACGCAGGCCCGAGTTCTAGTGCCGCTCGGTGGGAGCTGTGCGCTGGTGGGCTTTGGACGTGGGCTTCTTAGGTTTCCCTTCTGCGAAATCGCCCCGAGGGATCTCACTGGCTCTGAATTCGGACGCGACGTTCCCCGAGCTGGTCCAAAGTGTGGTTCGCCTGCAGAGGCCCCAGTGCCCGGATGTCCATCAGGATTAGTGCGAGCCAATACGGTCGGAGCCCGAGGCTGCGCTGAGGACGCCCGGGCTCGGGAGCAGGTAGTCCCGTAACACCGGGGAGTCGCGCTGGGGAGACCGTCCCCGCCCGGCCCCGGCAAATGGTGAGCGCGGCGCTGACAGAAGGGCCGCGGGTTGAAGGCTCCGATGGACAGAAGTCCTTGAGCTCTGTAAACTGAATTATGGCAGCCCAGTCAAGGTAAGCCAGGCACCGAGAGAAACTTTTTAAATGTGTTCGTGGCTAGGGGAATTGAAGGTTGCGGGCAGCGGTGGGGGAGGGAGGGTTGGGGTGCTGCGAAGAAGACCGGCAGGAAGCAGCTTTGTCATTGCTTTCTTATCATTCCCGATGCTGTGGTTCATTACTTAATGTCAGATTTAAAAAAAAAAAAACAGTTGGGAGAGCATACTGGACAATTCCTGCAGAGGAGAGGAGAGGGGTTGAGTTAAAAGTGAAAAGTTAAATTTCTACTGTCTTCCAAAATAATTGTTATTCTCGGAGGAATTGTTTTAACTTGGTTGCCTTTGCCCAAATTTTTCATTTAGTTTCTTTGTGCACCTCCCTTTGGTTCTCCTGATTTGGGGGTGGCGGGGCGGAGGGAACTAGTATTTTGATCGGAATTTTAGAAATCATTTCATGTAAAAACAGCTCGCTTGGAGAAGGTGGTTGAGAATTTGGCTGGTGGGTGATCGAAAATTTGACTGCTAAAATGTATTCCACGTAAAACGGCACAGCTTGCGAGTATCTGCTGAGTAGGCAAAGACCGGGAATGTGCCTGGGTTGGTGAGGGGAGAGGATAATGAACCGCAGTTGCTGTCAGAGGAACGCTATTGTAAGAACCTCCAGCTCTGACTTTCCATAGTTGGTTCCTTTTTTTTTTTTTTTTCTGGTAATGAGTGTTAAGGAGTGATGACAAGGCATTAGTGATCATTACACGATTCAGACTGCCGTGTGTGAGTTCATTTTAGTTGTGACAGCAGTTGGTGCTTAAGGGAAACTTAGAGTTATATTTAAGTTCTTTTTTTAACTTTTAGTTTTACTAGAAAGCAGTTTGGTGTCACCTGTTTAAAGTAATAAGGCTCTTCGAGTTGATATTTGATGGAGTACAGTGATTTGGGGATGTCTTTGAAGGCTAAATACGTTTCAGGTCTGAAAACTGAAAGAAATAGATGCTCGAATGCTGAAGTTTGGGCTCTATAAAATTCGAGACTTTTTCCTAGGAGAACCTTCTAGGAAGAGAAACAACTACTCCATAGAGTGTGCTCTTTGGTTTATATATTTAATCCTCTCAACTCCGTGGTGTATCCCCTGCCCCATGTTCTTGGTTGTTTTAAGAAAGGTGTTCTTAACTTGTGACCAAGTAGTGGGAGAACTTCGATGAGAAGCAGAAGTTGCATCTTTGCCAACCTCTAATGAAATTTAACTGCCAAGGGGGTCTATGGAATAAAGCCTTAGATTAAGATGCCTTGGTCTAAGAAATTAAGTAAATACTATCCAACAGAACTCAATGATACAGAGCTGGGGTCTGAACTCAGGTGCAAGTCATGTCAATGCCTCAGCTCTTAAACTAAGAGTAAAAGGAGACAATAGCTAATTGGACGCTGCGTGCAGTGTGCCAGGCACAGCTGCTTTAATTGGATTATCTCTTTGATCCTTCTCAGTCACTTAAATAGGTAAGTACTTTTATTTTTCACATTTATCGTGAAAGAAACTGAGGCCCAGCCCGCGTGTTTCTCGCCTGAGGTCACGTAGGTAGAGCAATGCCTGACTGGGCTACTCTGCAGCATTTCCTTACTTCCAGACTTCCCCTTTAATCCTTCAGGTGAGGTGTGAAAAGGGAACTGCAAAGCCTCAATGTAAGTGTACAAAAAGCAATGTCTGCTAAAAGTGCTTTGCTACAAAATGGGAAAATCTGAGTTATCAGTATGGTAGTTCAACTTGTTACTAATAGAAATAGGAGGACTGTATATATCTGGTCTTCTACCTGGCCTTCAAACATGCCCTTGAACCAGGAAAAAAGCCACAAGGCCATGATGTCTGTGGTTTTCTTAGCCTGCATAATGGGAGTGTATCTCACAAGTGGTAAATATTCACTTAATACAGTTACATCTGGATTGTGGTCTGTGCTCATTTAGACATTGTGTTTTTCTTTCTTTCTTTTCTTTCTTCTCTTTTCTTTCTTTCTTTCTTTCTTTCTTTCTTTCTTTCTTTCTTTCTTTCTTTCTTTCATTTTATTTATTTGAGAGAGCAAGAGAGAGCAGTGGGAAGGGGGAGAGGGAGAAGCAGACTCCCCGATGAGCAGGGAACCCGATGTGGGACTCAGTCCCAGGAGTCTGGGATCATGACCTGAGCCAAAGGCGGACGCTCTACCGACTGAGCCACCCAGGTGCCCCTAGACATTATATTTTGTGGGACAGTAGGTAGTCTTTGAGATCTAAAGAGAAGGTCACCCATAGTTTTGGATTTCAAGGAAACCTCAAGATGGGTCAAATTATTGAGAGTAGTGCTAAGAGAAACAAAACCATCACCTCTGATTTATAATCTAGGGTAGTAAAATCCTGCCCAGGTGCCAGCCACAGTGTCTGTTTGCTCTCGGAACAATTAGTTTGGATTGTTGGACTCATTGGCCCTTAAGATTCATAGCTCAGTTTGTTCTAAACACAGTTGTTTCATTGTGCACTATTTAAAATAGTTTGACTTTTTTCCCCCTTAGAAGAGGCAGATGAGAACTTAGATGAAAATGAATTTAGTGGCACTGACAGTGAATACATGAGATGGCCATGGCACTTCTCTGTCATTATTTGGCATTGCTGTAAGGTGATATTCTTCATTTGATACTTGCAGTTGGTATGTGACTAATTTTTCTTGTGAATAGGCTAGGCAGGGTATTCCTTTTCTGTAGTCAGCTCCCTAAGATGTTGTCTCACATTTTTAGTATCTCCCGCATAAGCTAGAAGTATTCTGAATGAGGGAGGGACTGCCTAAGTATTTCTTAGCATGTGAACCTTTATAAATTGAAGTTGACCAGTTCCCTCCCTCATTTTAAACCTTAAAGTAGGGGGGAAAGCCCCTAAAAGTAGGAAGTTGATTATTCTGTTTTGCTTTGTGGCTCATTGTTTTCTCCCAGAAGTGGGAGACATCTGTTGAATGAAAGGTCAGTTGCCTATGTTTTAAAAATTAGATTTTGGGTCCATATTTTGAAAGCATTTAATATTTGGTTTGAGTATTCGAGTCACTAGAAATGCAGTGTTAGAGCAGGACATATATTATGCCTCAGCTCTCAGATCGGAACCTGTAAGTACAATAGATACATTGACTACTTTCTGATGGGAATTATAACAAACTTGCTTTCTTTAATGTGAAAAGTTACAGATCATGGCTTTAGTTTCCAAATTCTCATCTAAGGCACAGAATACTTTAGAAGTATACAACCTGGCATGCCCTCTTTTGAGAATAGCTAGCCTATGAGGGGGGGAGGGGTGGGTATGGCATCTCAATAGTTTGAAGATTTATACTTTTCTGTGAGGATTAGCTTGCTTTAGATTGAGCAGTGTGTTGATGGATAAAACAGAAGGGAGGGCTTTGTCTGGTTCCTCATCTCTGCTAACCCCCTCATTGAAGCAATCCTTGAATTCTAGAAAGGAATATATACATACCTTCCTTCACCTACTCCCAGGGATTAATTAACCAGTTTTAAAATGCACCTCATGCTCCTGGAGAAGCCCTGCCCCCCCCCCCCCGGGGGGAGTGGGGGAGTTGAAATTCTGTAGGAGAGTAGCATCTGGTGGCTGAGCACATCTCAGAAGAAAGCACTTTCAGACAAATTGCAAAAGGAAATTAGGTTTAGTCCGTTCTCCCACAGCGTTTTTGTTTGAATTTGACTGAAGTTAATGTTAATGAAGTTTAAAAAATAATAATAAGAAAGCAAAGTCAGATTGTTCCCAAGATTATTATGAAGCCGGTTTTTGGTGGATCTCTTTGGTGAGGGAAATTTTTCCATTGCAAAAAGCATTGCTCTTAAACTGGTACAGAACCAGTTCTGCTCTGTCCTCTGCCCTCCTGATTTGCGAGCTACTGATTACATTGGAAGAAAATTCATGAGAGCAAAGAAGCGCTGATTGAGTATGAGCAAATAGCAAAGAAGAATGCTATGGTATTTTGGAAAGTGCGGTTCAAGGGAGTGATTTTGAGAGGGAAATAATTTATGCAGTATTATGACCCACTGAATGTCTTCATTTTTTCCCTTATGACGCCACTGTAAACAGTGTCCTTGACAGAAGAGAAACACAGACAGGTCTCTTAAGTGATTTCCTTCTAGTTCATCCTGAGAGCCAGCTGAGCTTCCTGACTCACAGACTACAGCTTCTTCCAAGATAAAGAAGGAGAATTGAGTCATTTTTTTTCAGTCAGCTAGTTTATGGGGACGTCCTTTGGCAACATTCATGCAAGTGATCTCTCAAGAGATTTAGGGGATTCTGTATGAGAGCATGAAAAGGTATTCAATAGCTGCTTCTGTACTGTTTAGAAAATGGAATTTAGTGAATGCTGCATTTAAGCAATTTAAATTTCATGTATTTTCAGTAATGAAAAATGTTATCTTAATCATGGATAAGAGGGAAATCTCATTTTGGTACTGTCGTTTGGTTTGAGCCCCCAAATCTGTATATTACCCAATAGCTGTAAAGTGGAGGAATTATAAAGCCAATTATTTTCATTGCTGCTTTGAGATATAACATACAATTTGATTGCTTCTAAATATATAAACTTAGTTTTCTATTAGGAAATTTCTCCATTTCATTTGTTTTCCAAGATTGGCAAATAAACTTAATTCCAAAATCTGTCTTTTAAAAGAGAAAGTCCTGTGAGTTGTAGTGAGAACTACAACTGGTGGCGCCTTCTGATTTTCCCTCCCTACTAGTTGGAAATACAATCTACGTCTTTAGGACAAAGTTTCTTGGCTCAGAAGTACAAACGTAACAAGCTTGGATATCATAATCTCTGTTGTGGTTCAGTTACGTTTTATTGGCATAGGGTGTGTGCATAACTTTTACAGCAGCTTAAATGATTACCCTTCTTACATAAGTGAAAAAAATTGGGAGAGATAAAGCTGTAGTATTTAGCTCTGCTTCAGGTTGTTTTTAATTTTATTATGAATATACATGTATTCATTTGCTCAGAATAATACAGGAGGTTGAATGCACAGTAATATCTTGCTCAACTATAAATGTATCAGGTGGAGCTTAGCTTTAGGCCTCAAGGGGAAAAATAAGATAACGCTTGGTGTTAATGCCCTAGAGACCCTAAAGTAAAAATTAACTTCAAAACAATCCCAAGTGCTGACTTTTTGTGTCTTGGCAGTGATCAGTGTTGAGAATCTCCTCTGTGCAAACTTTTCCCTTTTCCAAGCTGTCCACAGTAAGTTAAAGCTTAACCCGATGGTCACAAAGCCAGCAGACTTAATATTCTGAAAGTCTTGTTCTCTGGTGAACGTGTTTTCTTGTTATGGTTTATTGGCTTTGTTTTTAATTTAACCTGATTGAACAATCAGATTCTTAAGGCTGTTACTTAAGCAGTAATTTGAGGTCAGGTTTAATATATTAAAAAGAATCCCAGTAGTGACATCCTGTCAAAAAGAACTGAAGCTCACTGAAGGGGCAAATATATATCGTCGATTGACTCCTAAATGGCCATTACTTTGGTATTAAGTATTATATCTCCAAAGGGCACCCACAGTTTGACCACACTCTAAAAGTACCAAGAATTGTTGTTGCTCCATAATGTTGTTGCTCACATAGTGATGAATACTTGGAGACCTATGGGCCACATGATCCTTTGGGTGGGCTGGAGAGAGTTAAGAATGTAACTCTTGAGTCACTGGCTTGCCTGTATTTTACCCCAAATGATCTTGCCTTTCTTTTTAGTATTGCTTACTGCTGGATTGGCAAGTAGACAAATAAAAGAATATTTTAGATGCAGGGTAGTCCTATTAAGTTCAAGGTTCTCAAACTTGACAGTAGAATCACCAGGAGTGCTTGCCAGTGTGCTGATTCCACCCCCCGAGATTCTGATTGGACAGGTCTGGGGTGGAGCTTGGGTGGAGACCTGCTTCTCTGAGGCCAGCCGCGCCCCCCCCCCCCCCCCCCCCCCCCCNCCCCCCCCGCCACTACCCTTTGTGGAGTCTGTGTGTGAGAGATACATAAAGTATATCGTGCATTGCAGTTACATTTTGACTTAATATTTGCTCCTTCCCCCGTTGAAATAGACAAGAGGTTGGTAGGAAAAGTAGATCTCCATCTCTGTAAATTTATGTTAATCTGTCGCAAACTGCAATTGCTCAAGTGTCCAGATGCACTAAATTTAAGAAGTAAAAGGAGAAGGAAGGTACCAAGAAGTAATGCCCAAGTTTGATAATGCAGCACTTTCCTAAGAATTGTTTCTTCCAAGGACCTGGTTATGTAATTTGCCCATTCCTGCCCATTCTGGGCTGCCTCCCAAAACTATGAATGCACACGCTACACACACACCCCAGTTTATCAGGCTGCACATGTTTTTGTTCCCAGGGGAAAAGTTACAACTGTGAATCGGTCAATTATACCCAAACTTTATGAAACTGAAAGGTGGTGGTGGTGGTGTTTTTGTTTTGTTTTGTTTTTAACAAAACATTGCCTTCGTCTACTGTCGTTGAACAAATAATGTTCAACAAAAATTTTAAATGGGACTCCTACTGGGAAGTAAATGTTCAAATTATAGCAGATGTCAGTTCCTGTAACAAAATTCAGGAAACACTTTCTGGTATGTGGGTGTTGTAACTCTTCAGTTCTTGGAACTTTCCTTCAGGAAACTGTCCTGTCAAAAGGGGGGCAGTTGGTAAAATATGTAGCACAATTCACAAACAGTGTCCTGCAGTGTAATTAAATTTTGATTTGGTGCATATGTTTTCGTGGTCATACTAGAGTCTGCTCTCTCACGTGACTTTCATCCTGGATCATGTGCATCTGGATAACTTGTTAAGTTGCTCCCCTTATTCTTGTTACCTTAAAAATGCAGGTGTGCCTGATTTACTATGGGTGTGAATTTTTGGAGTGGTATAAAATTAACCAGTTCCCATTGTTTTGGGTAAAAGAGTGAAACCTGTTTCCTAGTTTTGCAGAAATTGCTTGTTTTTTTCTCCTGATTAAGAAATTAATATTTTACCATAGACATTTCTTTTTTTTAAATGTTTTTTTATTATATTATGTTAGTCACCATACAGTACATCCCCGGTTTCCGATGTAAAGTTCGATGATTCATTAGTTGCATGTAACACCCAGTGTGCCATGGACATTTCTAAGTAAGATGGCCCATCTAGTAAGTTGGTAGCTTCAGCTGTCATGAGTCCATGATACTATGATTTGTGTGTGTGTGTGTGTGTGTGTGTGTGTGTGTTTTAAAGGAAAACAGAGCCTCTTGAGTTAATACGCTGAATTTTAAATACTTTAAAAATTTTGTTAAAAGGGATATTGGTACAAAATTCTGGACAGTAACACATAGCTAACTCTCATTTTTTTTTTTTTTCAAGTAACGTAGATCTGCAATTACACTTCTAGGAATTAGGTTTTTCTGTTGTAGCCAATGTATCTCCCTTTACCCCCTCACTTCCCTTTTAGAGTTAAACTATACTTGTGCTAACTCTCCATTTAAAAAAGCTGTGTAAATATAAACTTTGTACCACAGGAAAGAAATTAGGCAGCCGCATTTACTGACATTAGCATAGTAAAAAGATACAGTGCAACCCAGTATGTTACATTTGTTTCCAAAATCAGTTTCTAGCTGAAAATGTTGGAAAGAATAGAGAGATGATTGTTGTCTGCTTGTCGTGTTACTTGGTTTTAGTAAAATTCAGAATAACTGATTAAACAGTTTTTGTTTTTAAGTGGGAACTGTGCCCAGAAGCCAAAAAACTCTCAATTGGAAGTTAATAAAAGATTGAGTTTGATAATTTTGATCATTTTGTTGATAGTGTGCGGTTTTTGTTTTAAATTTCACGACAGATGCCTTATTCTTACAAATAGCTTCGTATTTTTCTTAACAGTCATGTTTTGCTAAGGATAAAGTGAAAATCATAGATTTACTTAATGTGGACTTTAATTCGTAGGCTTTGAAAAGATTATGATAGTTCTCCTGATAAGCCTAGAATAAAACCTGGTCTCTTCCTGAGGTCATCCATATTCTGGTGGTACTTCCAAGGTGTTGGTATTATCTATTATTTCAAAGAGTAAAGTAGAAACTTTACTCCTACTTGGTCTTTCGGTAGCTTGGTAAATGACTTTTTTGACAGGAGGGGAGGAGAATAGCTTGCTTTCATCAGGATATATTCACTATCACCCAGATCTTTTATCTCTTATTTACTTCTCGTTTTATGAATCTTTTTCTTAGCCCAAGTTGGTTTTTTTTTTCCTTTACAACTTTGAGGTATATTTTACGTATCATAAGAGTTGCCCATTTCAAGTGTATATCCAGTTATCTTTACTAACTGATACAACCATCGCCATAAATCGTTTTTAGGACATCTTGTCTCCTCAGTAAAATCTCTCATGTCTGTTTGTAGGTAATCCCTGTTCCTAGCCCCATGCAACAGTCTTTCTGTGTGTAAATTTGACTTTTGTGGGTACTTCACATACATGGAATGTTGTGGTTTCTTATATCTGGCTTTTTTCACTTGCGTAATTTTTTTGAGTTTCATCTATGGCGTAGCATGTTATCAGTTCTGTCCTTGTAATAACTGAGTAGTATTCTGTCCGAATATGATAGACTGGTGGTTGTGTATGTGTGTATGTTCACGGGGTAGGGGTGGCTATTATGAATAATGCTCCTATGAACATTTGCATGCAAGTCTTTATGTAGACATACATTTTCCTTTTGCTTGGTTGAATACCCAAGAGTGGGATTGCTGCGTCCTAGGATAGTTTTATGCCTTTTGGAAAAACCACTACACTGTTTTCAGACTATATGTCCACCCTAGCCCATATTTAAACTGATCTAATTCAGTCAATTTTTTGCAAGCTATTTTACTACCTTTAGAGTCAGCTGGGCTGTGGAACTGGTGGCTCTGAGATCTGATCAATTTTGCATTGGTTATTAAAAAATAATGTGATGTTTTAAATACATATGGCTTAAAAACACAACAACTATTTTTTCATAGAAATACTTTATAGTATTCCTAAAATTGGGCTTTTTGATGAAGAAACTTATATCAAGGAATATTTAAAGAAAACCAGATTAACATTTAAAGTATCAATGCATGTTTTTGTCAAAGTAGGAAATAAATCTTCCAACACACAGCTCATAAACCCCGCAAATAGCTGTGTATATGTTTATAAAATATATATTTTATAAATATATATAAATTTTATGCATATACCATATATATACATATATGTATATATATAAATCCTTTATTTCAGAACTGCAGAATAGCCCTAGAAATTATTATATAAATGTGTAGTTTTTTTTTTTTTAAATAAAAACATTCAGGCAAAAATTAGCTGTTCCCATTCACTGCAGTCTTGAATGCAGAGATAGGTTATCTGAGTAGAGCTTCTGGAAATTATCTTTAAAACTTGGGTCCTGCTAGGGGAGGGTGGTGACCATATGCCCCCAATCGGTGGTGTGTTCCAAACTCCAGGAAAAGATAGATCTATTTTATGAACAAAAATACTTTATGAAATGCTCTGAAATTGTCTTTAGATATGTGTGTGATGGTAGTGAAAGTGAATCACGTTTCCAGCACTCCGGCTGCTGTTCTGTCAAAGAGCTGTGAGGCCTGGTTAGCGGTCTCCTACATGGCTGCCTTTAATGAGTCTGCCCCGTGTGCTTTCAGCTTTAGAGCCTCAACATTATGGCATGTTACTGGAATTCACTGCTTCTGGGTATTAATTTACCTATCCCTTTTAAAGATTATATCAGCATTAATAGCTTTATGACTGTGGCCAATTCACATACATGAACAGTGCTTTTAATATTATCCATATTATGTATTGATGAGTGCCTCATTGCTCACTGAGAGCCAGCCGCAGTGTGTGCAGGGCCCTGAGCTGGTTCAGACAGATATATCTGTCTCCCGACATGAAGAGCAGCTCATAACTGGTTGGGGGGTGGAGTGGAGGACAGAAAATTAAGCAAACAAACTGGCCAATGAAACAATCACAAACTGTTAAAGCACCATGACATAAAACAAATGGGGTGTCGTGACGGAGAATAATGAGAGTGTGGAACTTGATCTCATGTCAGCCACAAGGATCTCTGACAAAGTTGACCTGAAGTGGAGAAAAAGCAGGTCATGATGTATGTTAGGACTAACTGCCCTTTCAGAATATACATGGAAATAAGTGATAAAAGTGGAAAGGATGGTATTTTTAAACAGGGCAAATATGGTTTTAGGAAATACTGCCATGTGGCAGTTTCTTGAAATAAAAATTATTTTTGTGGATTAATTCTATCAAAACTCAGCCCTGTGGTTTTCGTTTTGTTTTGTTGTTTTTATTTATTTATTTATTTTTTTTTTTTAAAAAGATTTTATTTATTTATTCGGCAGAGATAGAGACAGCCAGCGAGAGAGGGAGCACAAGCAGGGGGAGTGGGAGAGGAAGAGGCAGGCTCATAGCGGNTTTTAAACAGGGCAAATATGGTTTTAGGAAATACTGCCATGTGGCAGTTTCTTGAAATAAAAATTATTTTTGTGGATTAATTCTATCAAAACTCAGCCCTGTGGTTTTCGTTTTGTTTTGTTGTTTTTAATAAAGGCAAAATGAGTTCCATAACAAATTGTACTTTTAAAATAGAGACTCTATTTTCGAAGAGTTTTCCTTAATTGGTACGTAAATATAAACAAGTTAAACATGTGGAAAAGAAATTTGAGAGTACATTTTTCTTAGTTTGGAAAGCCATCCAATAAGGATTGGCGATGGATTTAGGGAAGTCCCAGCTCAGTCCAGTCATAAGGAAGTGAAGATTTAGACAGTAAGGACGGTATTTAGCCTGGCTATTAAATACAAAGGTTAATTTACAAAGCAACCTTTCATGCATGTGAAGGACTGCTATAGGAAGTGTGGTGAAAGATGGCCTCCACCTCGCCAAAAACAGATCTTGAATTAATAAATTATATATGTTAAGGGGTTTAAGGAAAAGCCCAGGAATGAACTTCTCTTTGAAGATAATTAAACATGAAAACACAGTGGAAGATGGAATTCTTTTAGTCTGTTTGAAATAGGAAATAATCTTCTACCTTGGGTATTTTAGGAAGTAGCAGCTGGTTTAAGTACCTTTTTCTCAAGGGATTCTGTGGCTTCTTGGAAAAAAAAAAGTGATCACAACGAACTACTATAGGAACTGAAAGTTCTTACCTCTGCCCGCACCACAGCTGTGTCTGATTATGCGAAGTTACTTCAGGGATCCTGCATTCATTATCACATCTCTTTCGTACCTCTGTTTTACAGTTACTTTCAAATAAACATATTTACTTGTGGCCCTCTTGTGGCATAAAATATGATAATTTTGTGAATGTATTGTGAACATATAAAAAGAACGTATATTCTTTATTTTCAGGGTCCAGAGTTAAATGTGGATTTGTACGTTAGACCTGCCTTACATAATTTCTGTATTCTTATTTTTGTCCATTCTGTGGACTGAGAGATAGAATAAGTCTGATATAATTAATGAGCTTCTGTTTCTCCTAATAATCTTCTGAAGTCTTTGCTTTACGAATGTTCATCCAATGCTTTTGTTACATAGATATTCATAACTGTTACGTCTTCATTTTAAATTGCCCCCCCTTTGAAGTATTACTTTTAAGGCTTCTTCCAGAAGGTTTGAGTATTGTATATTTTTTGAAAGCTATATTTGTGTATCTTTTATCTATGTGGAATTTGTTTTGGTTTAAGGAGTGAGGGTTCTGGAGTCCTCCTTTCTCTCAAAAGTAGTCATTCTGTTCTATTCAAGACCCATTGTCAAAACTGAATCACTGTACCTTTATAATATAGTGTGTTACTATGCAAGAGAGCTGATCTCCCTTCTTTACTCGTGCTTTTGGAATTTTCATGGATATATTTCAAGATCAACTTGAGTATTTTGTTTAAAAAAAAAAAGCTAGTGGCCTTTTAATGGGATAACTTCCTATAAAAACCTCATCCTGTTTTTCAGAAGTATTAAAGTTTTAGACAGGATTACTGTGTTCTTTGCAGATTTTCATGGAATGGAAAAGAGTAGGTTTGAGTGCCAGGGACTCCTGAATCACTAGTCAGACACCACTTGTTTATTTTGGGGACATTTGGGAAATCTTGTTTGCCTCAGTTTCTCCAGGAGGAAGTGAAAATATACATTTGCTTTTGTCCCAAATGAATGCATTGTTAATCTTACTCTCTGGAGTAGAATTGTATTTCTTTTTTTTTTTTTTTTAAAGATTTTATTTATTTATTTGACAGAGATAGAGACAGCCAGCGAGAGAGGGAACACAAGCAGGGGGAGTGGGAGAGGAAGAAGCAGGCTCATAGTGGAGGAGCCTGATGTGGGGCTCGAACCCGTAACGCTGGGATCACGCCCTGAGTCGAAGGCAGACGCTTAACCGCTGTGCCACCCAGGCGCCCCTAGAATTGTATTTCTGTAGGTGACTCACATTGGACTTTAGGCAGAAGGAGGATTTTGTAGTCTCTATTGCTGTAGAGAAGATATCACTTTCTTTTTCTTTTCTTTTTTTTTTTTAAACTTTCTCTTTCTCTCTCTCTCTCTCTCTCTTTTTTTAAAATTTTGTTTTTAAGTAATTTCTACACCCAACATGGGGCTTGAACTCACAACCCGAGATGAAGAGTTACATGCTCCACTGACTGAGCCAGCCAGGCGCCCTGGGAGGACCTCACTTCCTAGCAGATTTTTTTTTTTCATTCACTTTTCCTTGACCGTAATAGATAAAATTTCGACTCTTTAAAATATTCTGTAGTTCAGTAAAACAAAAGGAACAATATACTAAAGTTAATTATAATTAAAATGAAAGAGAAACGTCTTCTGTAATTTTCAGCAACTTGACCAAACATTTTCTTTTTGTTCTTTTTCCACTTTTTCTTTAATATTAAATGTTAGCACATTTTGAATCATTCTTGATATGTGTTTGGTAGGTGATTTATTCAGTGTAGAGGGGAAAAGATGAGGTGGAGTTTACTGTAGGCTGTTGTGATTTTTTTTTTGTCATTTTGTCTTAAATTTGAAGAGGAACATAAGACTTCTAGTTCTTGTATACTTAGAAATGCCAAAAAAAAAAAAAAAAAAAAAAAAAAAAAAAAAAATCACGCCCTGAGCCGAAGGCAGACGCTTAACCGCTGTGCCACCCAGGC